>NW_015150605.1:223634-247635 GCF_000732505.1 Cyprinodon variegatus
AATCAGAATCAGAAATACTTTAATAATCCCAGGAAGAAAAATTAATTTCGTTAAATGACTCCATATGTAATAGAGTGACTATAGGACCAGTTTGATATAACACAATTTCATACAATATATATAATTAGGGGGTCCCCGCTCCATCTCGCAACCAGTTTGGGGGTCCTTGGCTTTGAAAACTTTGAAGACCCCTGTTTTAGATGTTTCTGAGGTTCAGCAAACCTGATTCAGATGATTGCAGTTCAGCAAAGCCTAATAATCTGCTATCAATTGATAACAGGTGTGTGAAAATTGGGAAACATCTAAAACATGTAGGGCAGTGTGCCTTGAGGACCAGGATGGAAAAACACTGCTCTACAGGTTGCTAATCTTGGTCAATAGTGAGAGGAGGGGCGAGGGGGCTGATCAAAGGAGGGCTGAGAGACATAAACTGCTTTGAGAGTTTCATAATCTGTTATTTTTCATTAAAATCTACTGATGGTTTTATTAGTATATTGATTAGAGGAAATAACACTGATTCCCACTACTGATAACTTTTTAATCCTGTAACGTCCTAATCATGTAATATTTAGTAAAGTTCACTGTCATCCCAAAAGAATCGCATAATCCTTGAGGATCCCCCAAAAAATGTCCTCTTTTGGTCAAAGGTGGTTTGCCATCAGGTTCCTAAACATGCAGGGTGACCCATTATATTTTGTGACAGTGTGGTGTTGCCACTGGCCCTCACTAAACCTGGAAATTACAAACTATCGACAACTAGATAACACCAAGCATGCAGACCCCACCATGAAGAACATTTCCTATCTGACAGTGTTAAGGAGTCCTTTAAAAACATTTCCAAATTAACCTTGGGTAAAAATAACCCTAAGAGCTGACAACCAATGTATGTTTCTATAATCTTTCTATTTGGCAAACCATTCATACTAAAAATACTTTTTTCAGGAACAACCTGACTGTGTTTGACATGGTGGTCCTACAAGGCCACGGGGCCAAAGAGCTGCTAAGAGTCGGAGGAAAACTGCCCGGCCCGGGAGCCTCTCTACGATTCAACGTTCCTCAGTCCACTCTGATGGAGTGTCGTGACGGTGAGAGAAGCAATCAGCTCTCCTCATAGCGGGAAATTCTTCCACATTTGGTTTTGATTCAGCTATAAATGGACAGATTAAAGGCAGCTTTTTTCTTCCACAGGCCTGCGCACCACTAAGCCTCTCTTTGCAATCAGGAAGAGTTTTAAGGTGGAGAACGCCGGAGAGCTTCCTTTGACAGTCATGTCCATGAATATTAATGGTTACTCCTGCCAGGGGTATGGCTTCGAGGTGCTTCAGTGTCATTCCTTTAGCCTTGAGCACAACACCTCCTCTGAGATAACAATTGCGTAAGAACATGAACTTATTTTCATTTGTGGTGCCTTTTTACTTCCCAAGCTGTCATTTTACTCTGACCTTTTCGTTTTCTTTGGTTTGTTTATAGGTTTACACCAGACTTCACGTCATCCTGGGTGATTCGTGACCTCACCCTGGTGACATCTCGGGGCAGCTCTTTCCCGTTCACCCTCAATGTGACACTTCCCCACCACATGTTACCTCTCTGTGCTCAGGTGGTACCGGGCCCCAGCTGGGAGGAAACCTTTTGGATTGTCACTCTCATATTCACATGGTTAGTGCCAATTTAGGTGTTGTCTCCATACAGGATACAGGAGGAATTTACTCCCAGATGCTTTTCCTGATTAAAAGCATTTTAAAATGAGTAGTATTCAAGTTTCTGCCTGAGCTCAGCTCAGCTCTCCATGTTAGTCTTAAGCTGCCTTCATACCGAAAGTGTTTTGGGCATCAAAAACGCCAAAATTTGGAAGCTGAATCAAACTGTGGTCAATTTGCTTTGACACTCTGGATGCTCGGCGCGCTGGTTCTTTTTCTGCTATGTTCTTAAGCTACAAGATAAACAGTAGCTTGGTATTATTTAGTTTGATAAGGTGGAAAAATTGTTTTGACATGTTTTAAGGGAGAAAGTTCACCTCCATAGATCCTCTGTGCAGTCAGTTCATCAGGATTATGATCCCAATAAAATATGCAGTAACACCAGACCAGAATATACAATCAGATATTTTTTATCGGCAGGTTGTAACATTTTTAGTTAATTTGGGTATTTATAAACTGTTTCACCATAGTTCATATAAAAATGTTTCAGTGTAGTAATCTTGTCCAAAGCTCGCTCTCTTTTTCTTGTACATAATCAATTCTTTTGTTTTTGTTTTTTAACCTTTGGAGTTTAACTCCTTGATATTTATATATTTTTTATATGCAGACAGCTCTGCAGAAATAATGACAGCTTGCTTGTAGTGTGAATTTCTCTCAATAAACTCTTGGATCAGCTTTTCTGATTGGCTGACGCTCTGATGTCTAGTGACAAAAGTAAAATTTTCTGAACTCCAGCGTCGAACGGCCGGATGCGCCGCTCCCCAATAGACTTGGCATGTAAATCAGAATGTTAATCACGTAAATCAATTTCTTTGACAGCCAAAATACATTCGGTGTGAAGCAGCTTCAGTCAGTAAGCTGTGCAGCCAATTTCTAAAAACGACTTCCTGTTTTCAGATAGATGGCTTGAAAGATTCCAGTTAATTTGTTATCTCTATAATATTTTACACTCATGAAGTTCAGGTTGGAAAGGTTCATTTTCCACCCTTTATTTTCAGATTTTATAGGGGAAACTTTTGTAACAATCGGAATTTTTGTTTTATTTATTTATTTCTGGGCTGCATCTATTTAGGGACCAAAAACTCTTAACTCTTCATTTTGCTAGTGTGTAAAATTGCTGCTTCTGCTACAAAATAAAGTGGCCATTTTTAGAAATACAGCTTATAATGACAGAGCGTACTCTATACGACATTAAAAAAACAAAAAAGATTTTTGATGGTTTCGCTAAAACATACTTTATTTTTCTCTCTTTTAAAGTGAACTGGTGAAAAATCTTCATGATCAAAAAACAGTGTTTTAAACTGTGACTATTTCCCAAGCATTACCACTATAAGAAAGAGAAGGATGTTTATTTGAAGGAATTCACTGTTGCCTGGTTGATGTGTCCCAAAATGCACGCAGAGCTGCAGCACCACCCGTTTCCTTCACTTTTCTTCTCTGTTTGTCTTTCCAGCTTCTCCTTGGTTGGTGTGTGTCTGATGGCCTTTCATCAGGCTCAGTATATCCTCAGGGAGTTCTCTGCTCCTAGCATCAGGAGCAACCACAACTCTGTCCTTTCCCGGGAGAACAGTTCTGTCAATAATATCACCCCCAATGGAGTCAAGTATGTCAAATACAATTTTTTGTCCATTATAGTACAGTTTGTATTGCTAAGATTAACCATTATATATTGTGTGTCTGTGCAGTAAATCCAAAGGCAGCTGTAAGACCTACATAGACACCTGTCACACTTCTGATAAAGGAAAGGGGCGGGGCTCATCTGCTTTGGCCAACAGCCCCACCCCTCGTTCTCAGTCCTCGAAGAAGGGCTCCTCAGCCTCCACCTCCCAAACACAAAAGAAACACAAAGTGTCACTTTATTACACAAAACATAAGCCCAGCTCAGCCACAGCTACAGCTGCAACCATGGATGAAGAACATGAGGACCTCACACCAGATAGTTCCCTCACCCCAGACTCCTGCGACAACAACAACCAACCGGCTTTCATCAGCGAGATGGATAAAAAGACATCCCCAGGCTTCACAGAAGACGTCCAGGGCAACATTGAACACAGCATGTCAGCAGCAGTTATGTTTCCCGTGGAAATACCTGCTGGTTTCACTGAAAATGTCACAATGGGTGCAGGACCCAGACCGAGCCTGTTAATCTGCAGTCCTGTGGAGAGCAGCTGCAGCGAGAAAAGGGACACTTCAGAGCTGGAGGTATAGCTGCAGAAGTTAGAAAATGCATTTCCTTTGTTTCCCTTCTTGTTCTGGACACTTCCAAGAATGCATTAGCTAATCTAAATGTTTTCTTTACAGATCCATTTCGCAGAAGATGCTAAAGATCAGAAAAAGAAAGCTCTGAATACAGAGATGGGCACAGCAATGGGGAATAATAATAAGGGAAAGAGGAGTCGAAGAAAGACAGAAAATGTCTCCAGGTAGAACAAACATTCCTGATTCTTAAAAAGATTTACTTTTGAATGGTTGGGATTTAAACTGATATAAATTTTAATGTGAGAAAATACCTGATATTTGTGATTTAGATTTTATTGTTAGAAAGATCTTTATAACACATTGATATGTCAGCAGTGTTGTCAAATGTTATCTGATCCCCACAAAGACTTAAACTTTTAAAACATTTCGAAATGTGGGTTAGTGTTACGGTACTTGAGCAATTTCTGGTCTTGCTTTATGAAGCATTTGGATTTATTTTTATTATCTGTGTTTGTTTCTGAGTGATTGTTGCCAACCTTCATCAATTTGCCCATTGTTGCATGAAACTTTCTATACAAAACATCTTGTTGAAACCAAACCCTTAAAATATCCCTTTTTTGCTTTTTGTTATTTTTAACTCTAGTCCTCCTGAGCACAATGTTATTACAGTACCAGAAAGGGAGAAGGAGCCAGAATGGAAATCAGGGGAACGCAACATAATCAGAAACCACAACAGAAACCGTTGCTGCAACGGTTTTCTGCCAGAAGTGCTGAAGACAGGACAAGGTGCTGAAAACCTGCTTAAACAAAATGGTCGGTATTAATTTGACTCTAAAGATTCCAGAATTCACAATTTAACCAAGAGTATTCAGAGTAAGGAAGAAAATAACCTTGCTTCTTGTTATTTTTCTGGCAGGTGTTTGTCCAAGTCGCAGCCGGCGAAGGTGTGGAGCAGAGCGACGCACTGGGGGAGTGTCAGAGTCGGGCTCAGACTCCGGCAGTTCGTCGGGCGGTGTGAGGGCCAGCAGAGGCAGCTGGGGAAGCTGGAGCAGTGCGAGCAGCATGGAGGGAGACAAGGACCACAGTGCTCGAACGCAAGCCTGTGCTACCTCATCTAGAAAAAGTATAAAGCAGCTTTTAAAGCTTCATTTGCGATTAAATGTAATTTGTAAATCTCACAGGTGGATAGATATGTCACACAGGCAATAAGTAAACCTCAAAAGCTAACGATTTTAATTTTTTTTAAATGTCTTTTTTTTCTCCCCCCAGGAGATTCCACGCAGTACTCTGTCTACCCCACAGACAGGGACTGCTACCAAACCATCAATAACAATAACAAGGCCTCAAGGTATTTCCCTTACCACACATTTCTTTCTGTGATTTTTTTTTATATACTATAAAAAACATCTGCCTTAAGTCCAACAAGAAAGTCACATTTTAATGGGGAAATTTGCACAACTTGAAGCCAAGGGGAACTCTATCACAGGAAGAAGAGTGGCTCATTGGATTCTGTCCAACATGGAGAATTTATACATTAGCTTAAAAAAAAATGTTCTAGGATCCAAACTTATTTCACATTGTAGGTTTTTAAACGTGTGGTAGTGGACAGAGATAATTGAAACATTAGGAACATTGTACTTTTATGCAGAGTTGACATTCAGGTTTGTTGCACACTAGTCTAAAGATAAAAGTACATCAGAACAAGTTACTTTCAAGGTTTTTGATGCAGATTCTTCATATTGGTTTTTGTTTTTTAGCTCAAACATTTTGTACAGCAAAGACACGTGCCAAAGCCCAGACCCAGCTCCATCAAACTTTGTCCCCAGCTTTGCTGATGTTGCTGCAGGAATGGACAGGAATATGGGTAAAGACCAAAACACCTGCTTTTAAAACAAGCATCGACATAATGTGGTTTTCAACTTTGATCTCTGATGGAGTTTTTATTTTCTCCTTGGTTGCTGTCAGGTCATTATGTGCCTGAAGACACGTGGTCTGCTCCATCAATTCCTCTAACCAATGAGTTCAGGTACAACACAACAGAAGCCCAGCCCTACATACCTCAGCCACCAGTCACTGCATCTTACAACGGGTAGGTTTTGAAAAAAAAAAAAAAAACTCTTACAGATGTTTTTATTTTTTGTACTTTTATTCTTAGCTACAGTATGTAATGCCTTTAAACTGATTGGGTATTTGAGATCTACACAGCTATGTTCTTTGCTAAAAGCATTGCACAGATTTATGTTGTTTGACTGGAAAAGCAATATAACTCCGTGTTTGACAATCTCCTGTGCACTTTGTTCTGCTGCTGCCTTTAACAATGGTGATCAGAAAAGCCCTGCTACCATAGCAGGACCTTTGATCTGTCAAAGTGTGGCTCCAAGAAAGTTTAATTACTCTGGGAAAAAATTATGAGAAGGCTTTTTAAAATCCAGAATAACAACTCAAAAGAGGCCATTTAAATCCGTCCTGCGTTAGAACTATAAACGTTAGTGTGTTACTTTTAATCAATAATGTTTTAAAATTATTAAGTTTATTTTTTGTAAAAATAAAAAAAAAGATAAAATCAATAATACTAATGTAGTCATTATTTCACAGCCTCCCTGTTTTATACTAGTCTTTAGCTGCTAGTTGCTAATATTTAACATTAGCTAACATTGCCTATGCTGTCCTGAATGTCTAGCCTACCCACCACCAGTTAAGATAAAGAGGCCTGGTGGCCTTTTTGATGTCTGAGATGCTCTGCCAGGGTTGATTGGTTCCCCTGTAGGTACCAGATCTGCTCAGGGCCCTGCACATGCCAGTGACATTATGCTATATGATCCTTCACCCCCCACCCCACCCTGTGGAAAAAAAACTGTTACTGATGGAAATTGTTCTGATGCTCCTGCAGTGAAGTTTTATGATTTTACAGATGATTACTTCAGTTCTTAACATCTATTTAAAAAGCAGCAATTTTGTTCTCCTGCAGGTTCACTTGGACTAGTGCCAACAATCATTGTAACAGTCCCTGCAGCTACATAGGTACGTCTACTCGCCAGTTTCACTTCCTTAAGCTTTTCAAACTACTGCAATATGTTTCCAGTTGGTTTGATCCTCAACATGTTTGTTGGAATGATTTTCCAGGTAATGGACCGTTTCACAGTGGTTTCCCCAATCAAGAGGGGCACAACATCCACGGCAATCAGAGCAGCTGGACGGAGGAGCAGCCTCAGGAATCCCCCACAACCTGGAGCTCAGCAGCATGTGTGGGCAGCAAGGTGAGCCATCATGGATGAGAAACAAAGAAATGAGACAAACGTATCAGAAAAGATCCTAGTACCACTAAGCTGCTTAAAGTAGCTGCCAGTATAACATCTGTCCTTTCACTTTTTGCAGCCATATTTCTCGGGGACCCGCAGCCTCTCTCCCATGTCCAGCCTGTTTGGCTCCATCTGGACCCCCCAGACCCATTTCCCACCTGAGCGATCGGTCCCAGTGTCCCCGATGTCCCCAATCACCCCCATCACCCCACCACACTCCCCGTTCACCCGTGAGCCCGAGGGGACCTACAGGCCCATCCAGTACTCCGGCTTCAACCCGTTTGGCCCGCACATGAACCTGGACATATGGAACTCTTCGTCCAACCGCAGCTCCAACTCCCAGCTCTCCAACGACTCCGGCTACTGTGGAGACGTCTGAATCAAAACCAACATGGCAGAAACTTAATAGTTGCAAATGCATAAAACCTGATATATAAAAGAAAGGAAATAAAAATGAATGTTCTTTTATCAACAGTGGGGAAAAATGTGAATGTTTCTTTTCTTTTATGTTCCAATTTTCAGATGTTAATTGTTGTGAGAGGTGAAGCATTTGTTGTATATTTTTCTAGATGTTTTGCAGTTTTGATCATAGAAAATAAAAAGCAAGGTTTTGTACTTGAAGAACTATGGTCTTTATTTTAATGAAACCACATTGATGAAGTAGTTCAGTGCTGACCATAATAAACGGCTCCCTTGATAAAACAATAAAAGAAACCCTTGAAATTAATTTATCTCTTATAATAGCATGATGCCGTATTACTAAATTTAGAGGAATTCTATTCTTATATTTATTTTGCTGAGGAAAGATTACTGCATTACCACACAGATTATACAGCAAAATTCCAATAAGTTGATCTGGAGATGGGGTAGGACCGTTTGAATTAAGGCTTTTCTCAGGCAACAAACATGATAGCAGACGTGAGATAAAGTGCAATAGATGTTTGGAAATGTGCAAAATCTCTACATACGGATTCTTTAAATCATAATCTTTACTAGAGCGTGATTGCACACTTGATTGAATGGCAAGGCAAATGCTGGTCATTTAATTTGGTGCTATAATATTTGATGTTACCGGGTGGGTCAAACATAGACTGAACTCTCCACCCCATTTACCACTGGCTGGGGAAACTCCAAACCTGCACAGCGGCAGCGACCAAAGGTGAGCCATTTTAGTTTCCTTTTTGCACCATCTGTCAAGGTCTAGTACCTGACAAACAATCAAATGAAATCCAACAATCCATGAAATTATTTGTGATTGAAATAAAAATGTTTTGAGATGTTTATATGTTCCCCATATTCAGGGATTAAAAAAAAAAAACGTGAAAAAGTTAAAATTAAAAATTTTTTAGTCCTAAATGTCAGTATTTTGTCAGTAGGCTCCTCATTGTTATCTTCAAGGTCTTATTTAAGTTTCATAGTATAGTGAAATAATCTTGCATAAAAAATATTAGTTTTATTAAAGGATATATACTTTAATACAAATTCAGTTTCTTTACAATTTTTAACTCGATGTGTAACATGAAATAGAAACTTTGAATATTGTAAAACAAACCCATTTACTAAAGATTAGATATTTGAAGATCATTAAAGTTAAGATAGTTATCTTTTGTCAGCAGATTTAATTGACTCCATGAGCTTAATGCATAATTAGAAAAAGATTTACCTCTTTGTTGTCAGTTCAAGGATGTGAATTTCGTGTTTTCCTCCTCCCTTTTTTCCCCCCTCAATCTATCCAGTTCTTAAGTTTGCAAAACATATTTTAAGTCATAGTGTTAAGGACAGTTCATATTGTCCTTTTATTTCAAAGCAATTTTATAATCCCATTTGGTGAAAATTTGAGCAATTGATCTGGTAGATGTTCTATTCATATTCTATTCTCTGGTGATCCCTCCTGATTGCCTCAGAGATTGTTCTATCCTCACCTCTTTAAAAGGTAACCATCCAGCTTTTTTAATTGCTTTTTGGTTTTCTTTTTATTGCTTCAAAACCATATGTTATTTCTCATGTTCAAGATCAAGTATTTAAAAGAAGTTTCATGACTGGCTTAAGTAGTGGCAGCCTGAAGTTTGTCCAGAAACAAATGCAGCTGTTTTCCACTGTTATAATTTCCCCCAAAATACTATAATTTCCAGCATGAACTTTAAATCATAGATGACGTAGAAGACAGATGTTACATTGGCGTTATATTTCCATAGAAATCATTCAACAAGCTGATCACCATATTTTGTTAAAGTTTGTTTAAAAAGTAAAAAGTATGTTTAAAAATTCTGGAGAAAAAAAAAAGCAATGGTTACCCCAATTATAGGAAATAAAATCCTCAGTTTGCATTTAAATAGGAGGTGCATACTAGAAATTAGAGTTATATGGAGCAATGATTTTAATTATTTTAAATGTGTTTTAATTTTAATTACTGTAAGCTCTTGATCCTAAACAGTTTTGGTGATTTTATAAATGTATTCTTTTATAAATATTGAGGTTATCGTTTTCAGTCTTTTTTTTCTTTAGTGATATCAAAAGGTTCATACCTGTTATGCTGCAAAAACAACATAGTTTATAAGCTTGATACAAACTTAAGCAGTTTCAGCTGCTCCTGTCTGCAGTATCGTCATGTTTTCTCAGGTTTTCCGCTAGAGGCCTTTACTATAAAACAGAAAAATGGCTTATTATTATTCTACATTGATGTATATATAAAAAAATAAAATAAAAAGATGCTAACAATAAATTTGTTTATCAACACTATTCCGGAGGTTTGAGCAGTTTCTTGTAAGCATAAAGTAAGGCCTAAATCTTACAGTTTTTACCTGGTCGTATTTTTTTTTTTTTTGTGTTTAGGTGCTTGTGTGCCTAAAAACGTGTGTAATTCTTTGTTAGGCTCTCGAGAGCTAACATATTGCAGCTATTGATCTTTAGTCCTAAAATCAACACAGAAGCCTGGATACTGATGACAGGGAAGGCCAAAGGAGTCTGGAAATACTGATAACACACACACAGTGTGTACATGTGCACGAGGTTTTAGAGGTCTGCAAATATCAGTCAGACTTTTTCTGCAGGATTTAATCTGTTGGGATGAAAAATCTGTCAAATTATTTCAGGATTATGTATAGCTTTAGCCTACAACTGTTCCTGATCTTTCTTGCTCTAAAGATAAAATGCATCTGCAAATATTGTCCTTCAAAAGTATAAATTTCTGATTAAAAAAAAATGATGTTTCAAATAAAAATGTAAAAAAATTGGCATGTGTTGAGGATTTTACAGATCAGTTTTATATATCTCAATACTTTAACTATTCCCCTGTATTTTTTGCATAAAAATATTACCAGCAAATACTAAGTCAGATTGGATGTATTTGCCAACAGTTTTTATTATCACAGATCCTGAGTTGATTTTTTTTTAAAACATATCTTTATTACCTTTTTTAACTTATACGGGAGAGCTTTATACAAAAGCATAAAGCTTCTTATAATAAACATAACAAGATGAACAAGCAAACAGACACAACAACAGCAACAAAAAAACCCACACAGTGAAAGACAGGAAAAATGAAATAAATAAATAAAAATAAGTAAGTCAATAAATAAAACTAAATCAGGAAAAACAATATGTTAAAAAAAGAATAATAAAAACAAAAACAACCACGAAAACATGAAACAACATTAAAGCTCAGATTAATTAATCAATTAAAAGTTGTTTTAATGTAGTTTAGGTCTGGGATTTAACTGGACCATCCTAGCTAATCAGTATGCTTTGATCCAAACATGTCCTACAGAAGGCCTCTCACAGGTTATGCAGCTGTGGCAGCAGTGCAATTTGCCACATTCACCGTGTGAATGTGTGCATGGAAGGATTTTGACAGCATTGATTGTAAATAGCTTTAAAGTATCCTGACTTGAAAAGTCACATTATAAGTGCTGGCAATGTTCATCTTCTTGCCAGCTTTGACCAGCTTCCCTGTTGAAGAAAAGCGTCCCCACAGCATCATGCTTCCACCTTCATATTTTATCATACAGACGAGGAGTTCAATGCTATTTGCCTTTTAGCCTTTTTCATTTTTCCCTTTAACATCTTACTTTTAAAGCAGTTTATCCAAATTAGTCCACACTAAGTCAATAATGACATAGGATGTTAGTTGTTCATGCCAAAACGTTGTCTGTTTATTTCCAGTCATCAGATAGAGGTGGCAAATACCCTGGAAAGGTCACCAGCCCGTCAAAATGCAACTATTGGAGTCCTGCTATTTGGTTCAGGTTTGTTGTGCAGAGAAACATCTCAATGACTAAAGTTTGACACCTGCAATTTGCACCAAATTCTTCAAACTACTTTGAACTTTGTTTGGTTGTTAAGTAAAGAAACTGAGAAACAAGTTTACGGGGTGAGAGTTATGCACGGCATTGTAGTAAAATATGTTTATTGAAGAAGCTTGTTCTTGTACTGCTTTATTTTCTGAATACCCAGAGCATTAAACAACAAACAGTTACCTTTTTCCTAATGATTGAGTGTTCTATTTGCGTGCATTCCTCAAATAATTAGGAGAGGCGTTCAATAAATAATGCCCCTGACCCACTTCCAGTTGTTTAATTTAGCTGAAATTATATCTCTATAGATTAATTGGGGAAATTACAGCTCTGAACTAGTTGTGGTTTCTGATTTACAGGTGTTTGAATTGAGTCAAGTCTAAAATGGAGAATGTTGAGTGTCGAGCAGTGATCCAGTTTTTGTACTTGAAAGCACGCACATCACAGGAGACTTGATGATGATGCCCCATCATATTACCTTATAAAACCTTTTACAAGCTCATAAGATGGGGCATCATCCCCATAAGTACATTTAATTTAATCAAGTCTCCCATGGTGTGCGGATCACTGCTCGACACTCAACAGGCTCCATTTTAGACTTGACTCACCTGTAAATGAGTTATAAGCTGCAATTTGCCACTAACTCTGTTTATATAAATAATTGTACATGCAAAAATTCACCTGGATGAAATAGCAGATCAGATAAAAAATACATTAGACTAGAAACTAGACTGTACATTTGGTTTTGTTTGCACATAAAAAGCAACCTGGAACGTAATGTTTTGGGAGTCTGGACAGACAGTGCTGTGCAAACCCCCCCATCAACCCACCTTGCCCCCTTTACAAATCAAAACAGCGTGTGATTGGATTTCACGCTCTTTTATCCTTTAACTAGCTTGATAACAGGGACGGAAAAAGCAATGATGAGCTTGTGTACACGTGTGTAAAAGCTCTCCATCGTCACTTAGCAGAGCATCCATTAGGCTTGGCCCCCCTCTCAGGTTGCCCGGCGATAAAGTAAACATACTATGTTTGACCAATCCGGCATGCAAATATTTATTTTAGGAAGCTGCCCTAGCCCGACACGAGACACAGGTTCCCTGAGGTATATATACAGAGATGATCCTGCTGGACTACTGAAGCTCATCACCTCACAAAGAGGCCATTCATCTGTGACCCAGATCTTCTCTTCTAGGAGTCAGACTGAACACAGAGAAATCCAGTCAGGAGGTAAACTTTAACAACACGTCACTGTGTTTCATGCTTCTTAAAGTTGCCTCTACGGCATATTCCTCCTTTTTCTCTCCTCACGGCTTCGATCTCGGCAGGTTAAAAGGGGACATGGCCACAGGGGTCATCAGGAACTTTCACATCCAAGCAACGTCTCAGACCTACTTCTCTGCTTTCTTGGACTCTCCATGCAAAAAAGACAATGGGCATCCCATAAAGGAGACGCAACAGGAACGAGAAGATGAAGAAGATCAAGAGGAAGACGAGGAAGATGAAGAAGAAGAATGTCTTGATCAGTTCATTTTGAGTCCCGCTCAGAATGCTCTGGATGTGACCAATCAGCTGCTGCGGTTTGCTGACCTCATCAGCCGTGATGTTCAGCGGTATTTTGGCCGTTGCTCTGAAGATCGAGAAGCTTGTGACATATACGATGACTCTGTCTCCATGGTGACCAGTGGCCGTCTGCGTTACTACGACGATCTGCTGAGGATTGCAGGTGCAGGAGCCCCAGAGGATCAGGTGAAGGCTCCAAACAGTAATCAAGGACTCAACGTTTTAAAGGGCAGCAGCGGGTTGGGGCCCCTGGCTGAACTGTTCAACCTCAGGGGCCTGAGTCAGGTCAGGGGCCAGCCAATGATCAACAGACACCTCCCGCTCAGTTTCTGGACTGAGCCAGTCCCTCGCTGCCCTCTGGTTGGCCTCAGCAGCACACCTGACATCCTGCATACAAATAGTAGTACACCTGGACAGGCAGAGAGCAGCAGACAAATGCATTACAACCCAGTAACCCACCACAGCATCTCCGACACTGAGCCAGACTTTAGCGACCTGCTGGCTTACTGGGATCCAAACCCAGAGTTTACCCACACACTGATGGAGGACCCGCATGCAGAAATAAACACACAGCAGCTGCCTGAAGCTGACATCTGATTGGCTCGGGTCATGACCTTTGCAGCTGTTCAATAAACTGGAAACAACAAGAACAAAGCAGTGTGTTTTCTTCTAATAGTGGAAACCTTTTCAAGCTTCATAATAATTTACGAATTATTAAAAAAATGCAATGTTTTAGATGAAAACATTTCTAAATCTTAAAAGTTTTTTTCTCAGTTATTTTAAACTATGTCAAACTTAGAAATAGAAAGTCAAACCAACATTTCATTAGCATCCTTTCTTCTCTTTGGCTTTGATCTTTGGTTTTTCCTTGGTACAGCAATTTCACAATGATGAGAAAATTATCACTTTCAGCCATGAACACAGTTGCAAATAAATAATAGTATCAGCACCTACACTAGTAAAGAGTCTGTTAGTTAATCAGATAACAGTTTAAATGAGTTTAAATCATCACAAATATCTGTCTAGTGAAATAGAATAGAAATGAAATTAAATACGTTCCCATTGTCTCAAAGTGGGGAAATTAAGATTAAGCAGCAGGTAGCACAGAAAGCATCTGGGTGCACAAAAGGTTAGAAAATATAAAAAGCAAAAACAAGACTGTACACTAAGGCCAAATTTACAGCATAAGAAAAATACCACTGTATTCAAAATTCAAAGAAATGTCCAACCAAGTGGGGAGATTTAGAAAAGTTACAAAGCTGGTTATTAATATTTATGCATAGAAGCACAACAGACTATTAACAAGAGAACAACCCCAGCACCCCCATGCAAAAACACCAGAGCTGTAAACTTGTAGAGTTTGTAGTGAGCAGTGATAGTTATGACATCTAACAGCTGCTGGTAGAAAAGATCGAAGCTAAATGCTCCTTGTTACATCATGCAGCAGTCTGTTAGCTCTCCAGTTCTGCATCAGCATCATGCATGGAGGAGGAAGAGATCCACAGGATGGAAACATGTTTCTCATCACCTTCATAAAGGCGGCATCTTTAGTTTAGGTCTGGGATTTAACTGGACCATCCTAGCTAATCAGTATGCTTTGATCCAAACATGTCCTACAGAAGGCCTCTCACAGGTTATGCAGCTGTGGCAGCAGTGCAGTTAGCCACATTCATCGTGTGAAACCAGTATGATGCAAAACTGCTTTCTGGTTGTTCCTCCAACAATAAACACCATATAGATGCTACTACAGAACTGTACAAAAGTTTTGAGCTAACCTGTGTCTTGCATTACTCTTCATCGATAATTTTAATCCTATTCCTTTGCAGTTTTTACAATTTTCCAGTTTTACTGTGGATTTACTAGTTTATAACTGAATTCCTGAGTATTATAAGATACATATGGAGACATTAAAATGCAACTGAGATTAAGGAATGACTTCATACTGTGTCTAATGAACACACATAATCATTTTTTAAAAAGTCTTAAATAAAGCAGTGCATAGTGTGAAGTGCAGTAAAACTGTATCAAGTGTCTAAGGCAAAGGACACATGTTGATAGTAAAATGTTCTTCACAAAGTGCTGTAGCTGAAGTTTGTCTGTAAGCATAAAGGTTATAGATTTTTTCTATTAACGTATGGTATGGATTTTAATTAGACCACATTTTTACTTAGATTTGAATCAGTCTATTGTAACTTTAGCTGTTTTTCTATAGTGGCTGTCCTGCCGAAATAAAAGCCTCAGCTTGTATTTATCTCCATCTGTTTTTCCATCAGATCTGGCCCTGTCCAGACAAAACCAGTCTGGGTTTATCCGACAAACTCCATGGTCAAATAGTGTCTTCTCCATCTGTAATGGAAGCAAAACAGACAATATTTGAAACCTCTTCCAATACTGGGAGATTTTACACCAAAACATTTTGCTCCTACAGCATTTGCGTAGATTGGACCAAACAAATGGCTATTCTCTTTGGTTCTCGTTCCAAGATGGCTTCGCCTGAAGGCAGCGGCTTGCTACAGCTCCAGACAAATACACAATCAACGCAGATTAAAAAGCTACAAATTAGGCATCGATCCAAAGTCCGTAAATGATGTCACAGACTCTGTATCACACTGATAACACCGAAACAAAAATAATTGCATATTTGCACCATATATATTAATGGTCTAAACTTCCATATATATGCATGTTTTTTTTGCACAAATTTTTTTTTCTCCAACACTGTTTACATTTGATCACTTCTGCACTTTATAGAATGGAAATGATTATTAACTGTCTGAAAAGCTGTACTAAACGAAATTTCGTTTTGCATACATTCTGTGCATACAAAATGAAAATAAAAGTTGTCTAAGTTAACAGTGCCTCTCACTGGAGTGGAATAAGTATTACACTGCCCATTAAATCCCCTCCGGCATTGTCAGGTTTCACTCTAACACTTGGATGTAGCTGCTCAATAGATTTTCATTCTCTCAAAGAAAATCTAAATGTTATAAACCAAAATATTTAATTTTGATCTAAATTCTGTAAAACTAAAAAAAAAAAAAGAAAAGAATGTGAACAGCTGAAAAACAGGACTGTTCATTTCTTCTTGCCTCTCTAGAGCAATATTTGTTGAGTGAATAACTAGAAACTGACCGATCAGCAAATGCTCTCATCTAAGGTGTTGATCTCTGCAGCTTCAGTTTCCACTGGCCTCTTAGCTGCTTCTGTGATCAATATCCTAGTCCAACCTGTCAGGTTAGGTT
The DNA here is from genome assembly GCF_000732505.1 of Cyprinodon variegatus. Classification (NCBI taxonomy): domain Eukaryota; kingdom Metazoa; phylum Chordata; class Actinopteri; order Cyprinodontiformes; family Cyprinodontidae; genus Cyprinodon; species Cyprinodon variegatus. The sequence continues at coordinate 239,927 of NW_015150605.1, forward strand.
GACAGCCATGTCTCGGTTTGTATGAGTCCTTTCCATTTTAACATGGTGGATTGAGATGTGTTCTCAAAGCTTTGGAGATTGCTAGTAACCCATCGTAAATTATAATTACTTCATTCATGACTTGTGTGTTATACCTAGAGTATGCTGTTCTTCACATAGAACCCCAATAAAATACATAAAATAAGTTTGTGGATGGGACATACATATACAGAAACTGGTGTGAGCAGGTTTGAAAGCACAGCAAAGATAAGCTAAATCCAAATCTTCTTTGTATATACTGTCCATTGTCTCTATCAGTGGAACAGTTTTTAGGTAAATTAGGGCTGATAAGCAACAGGAAGTAATTATTTATTAAAAATTGCTCAAGTGCAAATATCTATGGAGGACATACTTTAAAATCAAGCTATAAAAATGAGAAGGAAAAAAACCCAAAATGTTAATTTCCAGTAATTTTTTACCTTTACAATGATTTTTGAACCAAATCTTAATCTTCACATGGCATTACACGATTGGCTTCAAAGAGGCCAGTGCAGGCGTAGCCTCTGATTGGACAAAAGGGAAGGCCAGTAGCATTCTGACACACACTCTCCATCGAAGATAAATAAACGTAGGAACTTACACCGACACATGTTCTGCAGGTTTCTCCACACCTGAGCAGAGGTGACAGGGCAGTTTGCACAGACAGACATGAGGACACACAAGATTTTATTCATCTCTCTGCTGGGCCTGATACTGCTGCTAACGGCCTCCACCATCCAGGCAGAAGACCCCCAAGATGAGCCAGACAAGGCAACAGAGGGACAGGGGGACGCATCGGCGGAGACATCAGAGGACACCTCGGAGGAAACAGATGAGGAGCCAAAGAAGGAGAAGACAACAGATATAGAGGAAGACAAAGATGTTTTGGTTCTGCACATCAACAACTTCGATAGAGCTCTCAGCGAGAATAAGTATTTACTGGTTGAGTTCTGTAAGTAGAAACCAATGATTCATTTCCTTATCAAGAGAGAATATAAATTGTATTGTTAATTGCCAGATGTTTGTGCAGGATGTGGAGTTTTAGAAAAAGCTAATGTAACATATGTTACATTTGTTACTATCTGAAGAAATGCTACTCTAAAGGAAAATACCTGAAAGACTTTAAACTATCAAAAGTGAACTTAAATATTAAACACAGGCATTTTCTTTTTTTTTTTACAATATCTGAAATGTTTGTTCTTATGAAAGAAAACAGGATCTGGGGATAACCATGAGATAACTCCTAACTGCTATGAAACAAATGGAGAAATGCCCTCATTTGTGTCCTGTCATGTCCAGATGTTGCCCTGCTGTAACTCTCCCACACATATGCTCAGCAGTGCAGGAGCAAAGGTCCCTACACAGAACAGCAAGAAGCACAGAACAAAAAACGCTGAGACCAACTGCCTCTCTTGCTATCAGCAGCTTATTTCCATAGAAAATGAGCGAATGATAGCAACAGGACAGATAAGGCTCCTGTAACTGTTCACTGGCTGGGCTTTCTGTGCTGCATTACTCAGAGTTTATGTTTTTCTTTGTCTGTAGATGCTCCCTGGTGCGGCCACTGCAAACAGTTTGAGCCAATTTATGCTGAGGCTGCAGGAAAGCTGAAGGATGAGGAACCAGGCATGCGTTTGGCCAAAGTGGACGCCATCGAGGAGAGAGAGCTGGCTGATGAGTTTGAGGTCGGAAGCTTTCCAACTCTTAAGATGTTCATGAATGGAGACCGGAAAAAGCCTGTGGACTACTCCGGTAGACACACACCCACACACAACTATCTTTAACAAATCATATAGAGATAAAATTCTAATCCTGCAAATATCCATGCCTATTTATTTAATTCACAATTATCAACAAATCATGACAATTTATGCTTAATCATACGTGTGTTTAACTTTAATGAACCAAAGAGATTGAGCTGAATCTTAACTTCAATGAAGAAACCTCCTGAGGAATAATGATTGAGCTCCAGACAAGCTGCTATGCATGACAGTTTAGTGGAATCTGAGAGGAAAATAAAGATGCAAAGACAAACACAGAAACGCTGCCCCAGGTGTGCGTTCAGTGACAAAGATAAATAAAGAGATCATGCAAAGTTAATGGCAGCAAAAACTGCAAGCATAGATGCAGAAATGGAGGGTAAATTTAGCCAAACCAGCTGGGTAAGTAAATTGGTCACTATTTCCTCCTACAAACAAAACCTGAAGCAGTTTAATTAGAGGCTATTACAGTATAATAACTAAATACCCTCTGTTATCTTCATCAAAAAGGAAAGTTTAAGGATATTGGTTCTCAGATCTAGAAGAGATGAACATATATGAAATCATAGAGTCATCCTTCTCATGTTTCCACTGACTGATCCCGTCTGACCAAAGATGGCTAATTTCAGCCGTTTGGGTCTGATGTTATAGATCAGCTACATAATGCAGGACACCAAACTGTTGGTTGAATATACTGTTCAATCAACGATACATTTCCACAGGGGTATGCTCATGACAAACCTCTACTCAAAATATAATAATAGTACAGCAGTAATCAAAAATAACAATTTGAAATGTGTTACATTTTAAAATCTCGAACTATAGAAGAAGAAAAGCAAGTAGAAGCAAATAAAGCAAAAATAAAAAATCAGAAAAAAAACTATGCTGGTTTTTAAGATAAATGTAATTAAAAATATTTAACGTCAGTGTTATACTACAAATTATTGTGAGAAAATAAACTGAAAAGGGGAATTTTTCTTTGTTTTAAGCAGGTTATTTATTAATCAACAAAAATAACCAACATAATGTATCTGAATGCAATTGAAAGTGATTATTATGCTGTTTCTCTTGTGTGTCTCTGATTTCTAGGTAAAAGATCAGTAGTGGGAATAATTCAGTGGATGAAGCGCCGCACCGGTCCTGGCGCTCCCAATCTTGACTCTGTTGATTCTGCAGCAGAGTTCATCAGCACCCACAACATCTCTGTTGTAGGATTCTTCAGTGTAAGTTTTCCAAGTGTATAAATCCTACTCAGAAATCTTCGTATTCACATATAAGGTATACATATGTGTCATATCTGTGCTTTTTCATCTTGTTCCTTTATGCAGAGTTTGGAAAGTGAGTCTGCCAAGGTTTTTGAGGAAGTTACCTTTGATTTGACAGACGTTGAGTTCGGAGTCACTGCAAACCCTGAAGTGTTTAACAAGTACGATGTGAAATCGGAATCAGTGGTGCTCTTTAAAAAGGTACGAGTGAACACTGACTCAGCTGTCATCTGCTGCAAGCGAACCATATTGGTGTTAACAACTTAAATATATCCATACAATCCTGTTTTTATATGGAAATATAAAGCAATACAGATTCTACATTAGTTGTACGTTCTACATCCCCTTGAGCTCAACAGTAAACTGTTTAGAAAACAGTGTCACAAACCAACTATTAGGATATGATAAAAAACTGCCTAAAAATGGAATCCCTCTCTATAACTCAGTACAACACTCACCTAACTCAGACAAAACAACATTTTAAACATTTTTTACCTTGCCACAAGGCCTCTCCAGTCACCTTGCAGCTCAGCAAACTCCAACAATAGTAGAGCTAGCCTTAGAACAGGGCACTCTTGATAGCACATCTGCTACAATACTATCTGAGCATTTAATATATCAAATCTCCCAACATTAAGATTGTAAGAACAAAATCCAGTGCATTAATCTGCAATTTAGACTAAGCAATATATGCAAAAAAAGTAATTGGACTGTGGTCCATATACACCAACAGAGGAACGCAGCCAGTATACAAATACGTCTCAAAAAGTCCAAAGCGTGAAAGTGTCTCTTTCTCGATAAAAGGATAGTTCAACGGAAACTGGTTTAAGTTTACAGTGTAAAAGCTCTGGTCGGTCAAAATCACAATCATCTTTCTATAACAACACCTCACCTGCTCCAACATTACTTGTATCTGTATGCAGTTATAAAGGACAATCCAAGTTTGGAGCATGGACAGGAGGGGAGTAGTAAACGGACTTAACATGTACTTCGCTTTTCGTTTTAGTAAACCTGTTAAATAGTCAGGTATGCTTCATCTGGATGATCAAACAACTTCCTAATTCATGCCAGATGTTCTGTCCATGTATTACTAAATATAACAATGTCATCTAAGTAGACAGCACAACCCTCCAACCCAGAGACAACCACATCCAAAAAATGCTGAAAAATCCCACATGTGTTTCACAAACCAAAAAATCGAACATTGTTAAAAAAAAAATGACTAGAGGTAATAAAAGTAATAAAAGAAGCTACTTTCCTAGCTCTCTTCGACAGTGGAATTAGCCAGTAGCACTTTAATAAATCCCTTTAATCCCGGACGAGCCCCCACTTGTCACAAGCCAACTCTTAGGCTGCACCAGAAAAAGGGCTGAAAGACAACATTAATCAAGACTCAAATAGTTTTATTTTATCCTAATTAAAGCTGAAGTAAAAGAGAAGTAGAATCATATCAGAAAATCTTCACTACATCTGTAAAGTGGAAATTCAAGCAGCGATGTTCACCAGCTGTTCAGCCAGCATGGAAGGGCATAACTAGCTGGAGAGGAGCCTTTTAAAGCCACACAGATGGAACTTAAGCAGCCAATCCTCCTCTTTGCTCCTCGTTAAGAGAAAAGAAAAACAAGCAAGGTCAACTAGTGGACTGGAGTGGTTGTCAAAACCACAAGAAGAAAAAAAGTTGTTAATGGAAATCGATCATTGCTGTGTAAGTTGCCAGATATTTCCTCCCCGTGAAGCACTACGTGACATCTGTCCATCAAACAGCAATTTAAATAAACCATTTCAGCTTTGATGATGAGGCGAAGATATCTGATGTGCAAACCAGTTATGGTGGAGAAACCATCCATTTCTCCATCATAAATTTTATGCTTCCCAGCTGTGCAGTGGTTGTGTAAAACATTGTGGTGAATGAAAACAGCTTCCACATAATTTTACTGACCGTCTACCCTCATTACAGCACTGTGGCCATCAAAACATTATTCCAAATATGCCGACTATATTACATCACCCAATCGCTACAAGTCCTTCAACAGTTATCAAAGAACTATATGCCATTTGGCTTTTAAAAAGTCAATTTTCCAAGTCCTACATGGTTGCGGGTTATATGAGAAGTCAAAATGCTGATTATACAATATGTTGTTTATTCAAAAAAGTTTTTTTTTTTTTACTTGAAGCTCTTTCTCGTATGTGCATATTCCCTTTTTACATGTGTTTAACTTTTAGCCTGTTTTCGTCTTTGCAAGCCTAACTTTTTAGTAATTACACCTCTTTTTGAGTTTCTGCACATTCATTCATTCATTCATTCATTCATTCATTGTATTTGAATGGCATTTGCACACCTAGGCCATGGAATGCAGTTTCTGTTCCAGTTACACTTTTCTTACTGAAAGTGTTTTTCTTTTCAATCACAATCTCTGATTTCCCATATTATTTTACGATGTTGGATTTACCAATGCCACATCTGATTTTCAGTGTCAGCCTGATCTATCACCTCCTTTATACATTTTGAAAAACGTTTTTGCAGTGAGGATCTGGATGAATTGGGAATGCTCACTCCATGATTCATTTCTAATTTAAAGTAACAGGTTGCCGTGACAGTTTTAGAGGATATGTAGGCTCCGTATAGGCTAGAGCTCTTTTGCATTTTAAGAAGGCTGTTTATGGTGTCATAAAGGTGACTTTTAAAATTATTATTGAAAAGACATTGACAACCTAAGAAAAACTGATTGTAAAATACCCACGATGAATAACAGTTTTTTTATTTAGTTTACAACACTGAAGAGACTTAACAAACTAAAGACTACAATAAACAGAAAATACAGATCAATAACTGTAACTAGTGTCATTTTTACTGGATTAAGATATAAAAACAGGTTTTTGATTCTTCATTGAAAATTCAACAGTAATTTGTCTTTTATTTTTAGCTTAAATCAGTTCTTATCAGATCAGATTAAATTGGTAAAAAAAACTCTTTTGCTTCTGCTAGTTTGACGATGGCCGAGAAGACTATGTGTGGTCAGAAGAAGAGAAACTAGACACACACAACCTGACCTCCTTCATCAAGGAAAACAGCCTGCAGCTCATTATCCCATTTAGCGCAGAGGTAAAGCATGCTGGCTCTTCAACATTATTGGAATTACAAATTTATATCTACAATAAAATGAATGCTGCTGTTTTTTCAGGTAGCAGACAAGATCTTTTCCTCCCGTATCCGCTTACACACCCTGCTGTTCATCAACTCCACAGTGACGAGTCAGATGGAGCTGGTGGAGGAGGCCAAACCTGTCGCAAAGGAGTTTAAGGGCAAGGTAAAACCTGGGCCTGTCAGTGTATTGATTTAATTGTCTTTCACAGGCATGAACTGGCTTGCATCCAACTTGAAACACAAATTCTTACTTGAGACAAATGAGTATGCTCTTAACAGAAACCATGGATCTTTATGAAGTAACACCAACACCACTTTCTGTTTGTTTCATCTAGATGCTGTTCATTCTGATTAATGTGACTCAGGCCATGTCACATGTGCTTAATTACTTTGGAGTATCAGAAAAGGATGCTCCCACAGTCAGGATCATGAACATGGAAACACAAAAGAAGTTCAGCATCTCTTCTGCAGGTTTTACAGCAGATTCGCTACGGCAGCTGTGTAAGGAAGTGGTTGAAGGCGCTGCAAAGGTAAAACAGCCACTCAGCCACCTATCCCATACAGTGATTTATCAATAATAACCCAAAACCTCTTTCTGCAATGCTCTGCAGCCTTACTATCGTTCTGAGGAAATCCCAGAGGACTGGGACAAAGGACCAGTTAAAGTTCTTGTGGGCAAGAATTTCAAATCTGTGGCTCTAGATCCAACCAAAAACGTCTTTGTTGAGTTTTGTAAGTCCCTCTGCACCAAATCTGCTTTTCTCTGTTATGCTTCAACATTGTTATGTACCTTATTTTTGTTCAAAAAAGGTAAAAATATAAAACAACCTTAAAATTACTGAGAAAGCTGTATTCTCTGTTGCTGTATTCTAATTTTAAATTGAGACTGGGCGGAAAAAAAGCTAAGTTTAATCCACTTACAATTATTCACCCAGTCAAAGTCAGTTTTTTTAATGTCACACATTTATAAGCCACTCTTTGCATGCCAAAACTGATGTACTCACAGAAAGTATCAGACAATAAATGTCTTAAGAGTAAAACACATAAATAAAACTAGAATGAATGAAAACAGGGAAATACAGGCATACATTTTGAAAGCAAATATTTATTTAAATTAAAATTAAATTAAATAACATATTTACTTTATAACTTTATATCAGATATCATTATGTTATTTTAATTTAAACTTTTTGAAGTTGATGTTTTATTTTATGATGTACTATCTTTAAATCAACATTTTATTTCTTTTTATTTTCCTCTTGCTGCAAATTTTATTTTTCATACATTCATGTTTATATTTTTTTATACATTTTTTAACTTTAGAAAATAAACAGTTTACTAAACTGTGAAAGTGTTCACTAGAAAACCACTGGGTGTCGCACTAGAGCAACAGAGAGGCGTATTCATGTTGCAGTATCATTGACAACCACCAGGTGGTGCTCCAGCACTCTATGTAAATTTGTTACATTCTTACTGATTATTTGATAGATATTTTTGACGTAGTTGTTAGCTGTTGATTTA
>NW_015150605.1:247669-261780 GCF_000732505.1 Cyprinodon variegatus
CCATCCATTTTTTTTTATTAGTTTATGTTTCTTTGACACACAAAACCCTTTTTTTACCTGCTTGCAATTCAGATATTTCTGAAATAAACACTGATATTTCTCATCTTCTTACTGTTATAATTTTAAGCTATATGAGATGAGTACTTTCTGTGAAGAGAAGCAGGGACTCCGATCCAGACCTTCTCCAGAGTATAAATTCCTTAAAACTATCCTTCTCGAAAGCAGTCTGGCCATCTTATACTGAAGGGTTATTCAGCTCTCACTTTAAAAAAAAAATTTTTTTTCTTCAGTGTGCTAATGACATTTTTCACAGAAATGGTTGAAGTGACTTAAATATTTCAAACACTTGGTATCATACTTAACATCCAATTTCTGTGTTGTGTAGATGCTCCATGGTGTGCACACTGCAAGGAGCTGGCTCCTATTTGGGACCAATTGGGAGAGAAATATGCAGATCATGAAAATATCATCATAGCAAAGATGGACGCCACAGTCAATGAAGTGGAGTTTCTTGACATTTCTGGATATCCAGCCATCAAATATTTCCCAGCTGAAGATAAAGAGGTACAAACACCAACCTCAATGCAGCAATGCATGGAAAATAACTAGTAAACCTTGACATTTTCTTCTCCCTTTAGATTGTTGACTACACTGGAAAAAGGGATCTGGAAACGTTTTCCAAGTTCTTAGACAATGGAGGAGTTTTGCCAGAGGAGGAAAGTGGTGAGGATGATGATGATGATGATGATGATGATGATGATGATGATGATGATGAAGAGGATGCTGAAGAGGGTTCAGATAGTAAAGAAGAGGAAAAAACTGGTGACCAGAGCAAGGTTTGCTCATATCTTATCACCTGTTTTTCGTTGAACTCGTTTTTAAAGCTGCTATCACAGCTTTTCCTTTCCTGTTATTTTTTCTGTTCAGGAAGTAGACGAGTCTTCAGAGGTTCCTGGAAACAAAACGTCCAAAGACGAGCTGTAATCATGCTAAACAACAATTAAGATCAAGCAATCTTCTTTCAGTTTTCATAATAAAAAACAACTTATAAATCGTTGCCTCTTTACTGTAAATTATTGTGCAAACCCCTACTCTGGTTTTCTTGGAATTTAAAAGTAAACGTTTAATCTAAATACTTGAGGGGAAGGAAAACATTTTTTTAAAGGAAAGAGAGATTGGTGTCACAAACCTCAAGGAATACAGCAGATAGATGTAAAAAGTATTGGATTGGTTTAAATATTAAAGAGTTAAGACCTGATCTTAAAGCTTAAATATTCACATCACACCCAACCAGAAACCTCAGTCTTTAAGGGAGTGGTGGCATGGTGGTTAGAGCTTTGCTCTTGGGTCATGGAGGTTCTGAGTTCAACTCCTACAGACTGCCAATCGTGGTCCCCAAGCAACACCTTTAACACCACACTGCTCCCAAAGGGGATGGGTTTCAGGGGTCTCAAACAGGTTCCAGAAAGGGACAAGTCATCATGTTCAGATTGCTTGGTTGGAAAGAAAACCTGCAGCCACACGGCCCTTTCTGGAACCGGTTTAAGACACCTGGTAATGCAGAGGTGAATTTCTTCAGTGTGAGATCAATAAAGTTAAATAAAAAAAAAATCAACATCACAAGCTTTGGACATCAATCAGAGCTCTGTTCAATCGATCATCAGTATTGAAAAAATTATGGAAAAACTGCAAACATACCAAAACTAGTTTGTCAACCTAAACGTGGAGGCATGAAAGACACCAAGATCAAGCCAAATAATCCTGGATGACCTCCAGGGTTATGAGCTGAGGACAGCTCAGATGGAAGGTGAGTCACCAGGAGAACATCAGACAATCATCCACCCTGTAAAAATGTGGTCTTTAAGAATGGTGAAACTAAACTCATTGCTGAAAGAAAGAAACAATGACAAGCCAGATTCACAGTTAGTACAAACCATACAGGGGACACAATACATTCTGGATGTGAATGGAAATCAACACTACCTATTTCCCTACACTCCCCACTAAAGCTCGGTGTTAGTGCCATTATGGGGATAAATGATGGTACCAGCAGCAATAGGGAAGAAGTTTAGAGTGTGTGTTGAAAAGACATGAGACAGTAGAGGTTCACCTTCCTGCAGGATAACAACTCTAAACACAGCCAGAGCGATAATGGAATTGTTTGATGAAGCAGATCCATGTGCTGTAATGGCCTAGTTTAAGTCCTGGCTTAAGTCCTGTTGAAGAATTAAAAACATGCTTGTAACAGAAGCAAAAGACACTTTAATTTCAGAAAAGCATCCATTTTAAAGGCCGCCTGTCATGGTTTTTCAAAACACCAAAGTTAACACAGACTGACGGACAGGAAGGATCCTCTGAGGTGTTTTTCTGAAAGCTTTGCATTCAGTGGATGATCAGCTGTAGGATGATGCATCTCTCAGGTTCTGTGTCATGTCCATGAGTCACATCTCAACTGCAATTTATTTTTCCATGATCACAATCTTCCCTTCAACACATTGAAGAGAGTTAATCATCTCAGTCTGTCTGACAGATAAAATGTTACAGGGTAAACAGTTTCCTACTCAGTTGCATGTTTCTTTGAATCTGACTTTGCTATTTATTTTAACTGCACAGTATTTTATTTTATTTTTTTCTTATGCTGTATATTTTCCCTTATTTACTTCTGTGGGATTTTCATCTTGGAGTAAATCTGCATATTTCAACTTGCCAGTCATGCTGCTGGTGGTACGCCTGAATTGGATCCAGTAAAGGATATTCACTAATCTATTTTCTAATCTCTAGGTATCATTTTCCGAGCAAAAAAATAAAAAAGATCCAAAACATTATAAGAAAAAAACAAATAGTCCTAAGCAGAGGTGTCAAAAGTATTAATGTTTATTACTCATGTAGAAATAAAAATCTTTTGTAGAAGTTAGAGTATCATCTTCTGGTTTTTACTCAAGTAAAAGTGTAAAACTGCCATTTTTAAAACTACTTGTAGTATAAAAGTAATGCTGGGAAAAATGTCAAGGACAGATTCTTCACTGCACTACCTTAAATTATTTTTTCCTACATTCTGGATGCTAACTTCCTTATACTTCATTTTATTTGTTTTATAACTAATGGAAACAGTGTCAAATTTAACTTAGCATAATGTGGTTAACAACAAATTGACGCAGCACCAACCCCAAAGAATTTTAAAGAAAAGAAAAGAAGAAATTGTCTGCTTAAAATAAATTATTGTTATGTTTTTTAGTTTTTTTTAAATACCAACAGGCCATAATGAAAATTGGCTTGAATAAAAAAAACAAAACCTAACAAGTCTATTTTTATGTAAGGAGTAGAAGTAAAAAGTAAAAAAAAAAAAATGTATGAGTATACAGTAGATAGCCAAAATTTCTACTTAAGTAATGTTTTTTTATTAGATATTTGTTACTTGGCACCTCTGGTCCTAACTTAGGGAAAGTATCTGAGGATTTAGGTTTAGAGAATTTTCTGTTACATGTTTAAAAAAATATCTTTTTGTTAGATTCAACCAATTATTTCTGAAATTACTTATCTAGTTTCTACTTGCTTCACAGGCTGAAACACAACAAACCTTAACTAAAAGAAGATAAAAATGTTGGGTTTGTATCTTTTTAAATGAAATAAAAAAAAAGTCCCAGCTTTATTGACAGAGATCTAGCTGTGTTTTCCTCATGTCTCTATATATAGAGCGAGCAGGTGAGCTGGCCGCTCCGCCCAGAGGGAAACCAGGAGGGCTGGTTTCATTGTGTGACAAGTAAAAATGTTTCTAATTCCTGAAGGAAAACAGGTTGAACAGGCTCTGATGTCACAACTCTTATCAACATGGTACACATTGCCTTCTACCAGCCATGTTACCAGTTACTCCTTTTTTCAGAGGTAAGTCCACTGCTTTTAAATATCCTGCTCCTCTGTTTTATTTTAACCATTGATCCAAATCCTGTGGCTGTGAGTGGGTTTGGACCCACTGCTCGGGTGGATTTTGTGAAGGATAGTTAAGATTAGATCAGTGGACAGAGCTTGGACGTGTCTCGTCTACGTAAGAACAAAGCCCCATGTGAGCTTGAGTCATTTGGCTGCATCCAGAAATACGCTTAAATCTGTAGGTTTAAAAAAACATCAGTGTGGTTTCTGTTAACATCCTTCCTTCCTATGGCTTTATTCTTTATTTATTTGAACATCTAGTTTTTTAACATGTCTCTCCAAATCAGTTCAACAAGAAGGAAGTATCAATGTTTGTAAATCAATCCTAGTGTGAAGTGACCTCACAAAGCTGCTTAAATTGATTTTTGGCTTTTGTTTTTGTGTAGTTTTATTTTAAAGAAATAATACAGTACAGTCGTAGTTTTTATGTTTATATGCTGTTTGTGTCACTTTTATTCTTCTTGGCTCTTGCTGGGTGAACTGAGATATAAACTGGATGTGGAAAACACACCCTCTCATTGTTTAACAGCCTGGGGGAAGAGATGGTGCCTCTACTGCTCAATCAGAGCTACACACTCAGATGCAGCATTCAGTCTGATTTGTTGAAACCCAAACGGCAGATTAAGCTCACACTGTTTAGAGCAGACTTATTTTTTCTTAACATCCTCAGTCAGATTGAACAGACTGGCATTCTGTTCTGATTAAAGCAGCAATAAGCCTTGGTTGAACAAAGCAATATTTCCACAGGAGGAAAAGAACATTACAGCATGCAACATAAAAGGAGATAAAGGTGTTTGTCAGTGTTCAATTCAATTGTTTGGATTCTTCTCTTTCATTCCTTCATGTTGTGCTTCTGGACATCCAACGCTTCAAGTAACCTTCTGGAATGATGTTTCCACACATTCTGATGGTTTTTTTTCTCCAAAATATTTATGCTTTCTACATCGTTCTGCCCAGTTTTAAAGGACATTTTTCTTAAGCTCCACTCTAAACCATGAATCACCGAAAACATAAAAAAAAAAAAAAAAAACTAAACTCAAGGATTAACCCTATGTTGTATCCACAAAGGGTGCTGGTCATTTTGCGCCCCTCCCCTCTGGGTGTGTAGTGATGGCTTTCATACTATTTTTGATTCATCGCCCTCTCTGATGGTAGATAGCTCCAACATGTGGCATGGGAGCCTTTTGCGGCCCTCTAAATGACCTTATTTAGGCATTCAATTGGGCGGGGAGAGATCATGCTTGGAGTCACAGCCTGGTTTTAGAGAAGATAATTTTTTTTTTTTTTTTTCTTGAGACTGATTTTAATAGCATTTTTTTGTGATTCTTTTGTTTTTTTGTTCTCATTTTGTTAAGTTATCTCCTATTCTTGCCATATTTTCAGCGTTCATTATCATTTGTAAATTGTTGCCTTATTAGCTAATTTCTTTGTGCTTTGGTTGCAAGTTTAGTGACATAGCCTTCAGCTCTATTCATGTTTATTTAGTCTCCTCTCGCCATCTTCTCTGCCTCAGCTGAAACTTATTTCCTCTTAGTAGCTCATGTGATTTCTTTCTCATATTTTTCCCTCACCTCAGTATTTCAGCCCCAGGCATCTCTGTTCTCTACCTGTTCCTCTTGATCCATGCCTCGCTCTGCTTATGCCAAGTTGTAAGATTTTGGCTTTCTTCTCTCCTCTTCCCCTCTGGTTTCATTAACATTTGGCCATTTTGAAACTAAACATGACAGTTTTTTGCTTTCATTGTAAGGTTTTTGTAAAAAGACACCCAACCCCTCCTTGTTTGATTTCTCTACTAAAAATGGCAATGCTAAGCCAATTCCTGTTCATCTTGGCAAAGACATTTTCTTTTATAAAAATTAAAACAACCAAAAATAACCATTTGCAAAGGTCTTTTTTAAGTGGACTTTTTTTTGGTATTAAATTCTTGATGATTAATATAATTTCAGGCAGAGGGAGAAAAAGGATTTAGGATCCCATTTCTGTTACTTAAAAATAAAACGTTGAGCTCTGCAGATTATCTCAAACAAATTTTATCTCTAAGGTTCGACTGATTTTAGATACTTTAATCTAATCTGCTTTTAGTCCACCACTGGAATCCTATAACAGACCATTATATATTTAACTTGGGTGCCCTATAAGGTGATTGAACTACATGTAATGAAGCTCATTGTGTTAAAGTATTTTTTATATCAACAAGTCCTTTGTAAGTTTATATAGCTTTAGGTGAAGAGGATATATGTAGAATAAGATCATTTTTTTCTGTTCACTTTCATTCAGAAATTGAGAATATTTGTTTTAAGTAGTTTTTTTTTTTTTTTTACACACAAATTAAATATTTTAATGGGAAAATACATCAAAATACAATAATTGCAATAATTTAAAAGCAACACCAAAACATATCAATGATGCATTTTCAGCCTTTCTTTCTTTTGGTCTTTTTAAGCACCAACCTTGACTGGATGATTCGCTGATGGAACCACCTTCATACGACGAGGCCAATCGCCACCTTTCTGTTCAGACAGCAGGACTTTCTGACCACACGTCTCCTCCTGCCTACACTCCTGGCCCGTCCCCTTCGACACCTCCTCCAACCTATGGAGAGGCTGGTAAGATGTCTACACTCACATTTTAATATTATGTTGTCCCTAAATGGATCTTATTTTCTTTCCTTCTTTCTACAGTATTTTAGAAATTAAGTTTTGAGGGCATTTGTTTTATTCAAATATGTCCAGTTTAAGTTGAATATTAATTGTCTTCTCATGAAGTTGCAGCCTGGAAAAAGCTCAATGCTTTAAAAAAAAAAAAAAAAAAAAAAAACTCAAACTGTATACATTTAATGATGGCGTAAACTGATTTACAACGATCACAACTGTTAAATCTTAACATTTTTGTATTTACAGTAATTTACAGGTAGCATCTTTTCTGTTCTTCAGATTTTTGGCTAAAGGACCAGAAAAAAAAACCCCAAAACAAACAAAAAACACTGTTGCTTCTGACTTTAATGTGCTTTAAAATGTTCTGCACATTCCAGGCTGGTATGAAGCTGCTTCAGCAGTGAGTCACTGTCCCACACAAATACCAGCTAAGGAAGAATTGATGTATTTATCTTGTCTTTGCCGCTTTATGTCATTTAAAAACCGACTCCACTTCTCTTCGGTCGCTGCTTTTATGTTTGGAAGACTTGAAATCCTGGAGGTGGGGATTTTTGGTAGTTCCAGCGAAGACTCCCTGACTGATAATGGATCTTTGGCCCAGTATATCAAGCCTATTATTACAAATGTAGGGGTTAAAAGAGATGCTAGTGTGAAGTTTGAATCTCTCATTAGAGCTGTTGTAAAATCCAGCTTCTTTCACTTGAGGCACCTAGTAAAGGTTAAATCTTTCTTGTCACGTCAACATTTTGAAACAGTAATGCCTGTCTTTGTAACAGCTGGAATACTGTAATGCACTTTATAAGGGTATCAGTAATTTGTGCATTTCCCAACTTCAGAGTGTTTCTGCATGTCTTTTAACAGGTACAGGCCTATTTGATCACATTTCCCCTATTTTAGCCTTATAGTCTCATATCCAGTATATTTAGGATTGATTTTAAAATCCTTTTATTTGCTTTTAAAGCTCTTAATGGTCTTACCCTGCCCTGCCTGTCTGAGATGCTTCATCCCTACACACCCTCTCGCTCCCTCAGATCAGCTGACCAGTTGTTACTGAAGGTGCCAAAGACAAAACGCACTCTCAGAGGAGACCGTGCCTTTTCTATTGCAGCTGTGCAACAGAAGGTGTGGAATGACCTTCCCTTGGCCATTAGACAGGCCTCTTCACTTTCTGATTTTAAAACTCTTCTCAATCTGAGATGTTGACTTTTTCTTGCTGTGTTTCTTTTATTATTTTATCATTGCTTTTTATGTTATTACTACTTTTATATACCAATTATATTTTTTTTCTTATGATTGTCTATAGCACTGTGTTCCTGTTGGGTGTTGAAAGTGCTTTATAAATAAATTTGTTATGGTATGATAAACAGTGTCCAAAAATGTTGCATTGTTGGCCCAGTTCAAAGCAATGTTGTTGTTTTTTTTTATAATTTAATACAGTTTAATATCTTGTGCATCTCGTGTTTTAAATTACTCAATAATAAACTTAACAGGGAAGATTTTGTGGAAAGGAACAAAATAATTCGATTTCTGTAGAAAAACTATCCTTGAATAATTGCTGATCCAAATAATTAAAAAAAGGTCTCAATCAATTTAGATAGGATTACTATTACTAATAACTTCTTTGGTTTATTTTCTCTTTTGGGCTCTAAGATGTTTACTTTTATGTAACCTCAGCAACAACATCACTTAATGGGTCTCTTTTTCTCGGAGAGCTACTGTTATATTCACCAATGGGAGAGGGGACGTACACTTGAATTGATTTTGAGTAAAAGATGCTTGATGTTTGTGATGTTTGTCTGAAGTTAGGCTCAATGTGGAAACCAGACTCATGCTGAAACAAGGAAAAGACAAACACAATAGTACCGATTTATTTTTTTTAAGAAGAGATTTCTCTGCCTGCACACATTTATTGAGTGACTAAAATGGTGCCAGGATTTCAAACACCACTAATTTAGACATGCACAGAAAGTAAGGATAAGGCGTTTTCAATGATGTATATGGCAGCCTACACACTCAGTGGACTCTGGGTATAAATGTGTTAAAAGGCTTTTTTTGCAGTAACATAAGGTGATGCTGGAAGTTTGTGGAAAAAATAAACATTTGATCAGGTTACATTCAGCTGCAGATTTCTTGCAAAAAGCCATTAAACTTTTTTTTTCTTTTTTTTTGACAGGAACCCTTATCAGCACAGCTAAAAGTTCCCTTAAAATAAATGGAATAAACGCCTTTTTTTTTACAGTTATGATTGACCATTTAAGCATGCTGTTTCCTTGGGCAAAAATAGGCCAATCTTTCCCAGATGAAAAGACAAGAGAACATGCCAGGATGGGGAAATGACAGAGGATTAAAAAACAAAAACAAAAATAGTGATTGCCATGGAAAAGTAGTTACTAAAACTTGCATCTTCAGAGCAGCAATTTAAATATTTATCATAATGTCGGTTACATCTTTAAAAGCAGAGTAGAAACGTAGCTTTAAAAACAGCTCTGAAACAGGGAGCCAGTACATTTCATTCAACAGCAACTAGTTTTTCTGAAGAAGAGCTTCAAGACTTTTTAACAAACAACGTTTTTTTATCATTATTACTAAATCACATCAGAATTGTGTTACTTTAAATTAATTTCTGTGTTGTATTTACAGCTGCTTCTAAATACTTCTAAAGGGAGTAAATGTTTAAATAAAAAAAAATTCTGAATAATAATTTATGCTGAAAGGTAAACAACAATGTTAACAAAAGAGGGATTACTGGTGCTGCCGTTTCTAATGTGAAGTCATAACTGTGAATGGATCCCATTTCTTGGTAGGACATTTGGTTTAAACCCCAGATCAAGGTATGTTTCCGTTAGTTAAAAAAAAAAACTGTTTAAACTCTTTACACCTTTTTATGAGTCTGAGGACTAAATATAATTTACAATATGCAGCTGATTCTTTGCGCGTAAAGACTTCCTATTTGAAGAAAAATGCAGAAAAAGCATAGAAATTTCAAGGAATACATTCCTAAAGATACATTTTTGGATATTTGTGAACCTTAGCATAAGCTGGTAGACAGAATGACGTTTGTGTTAAAGAATCTGCTTGCCGGGACAAAACCCAGAGATGTAATACACGTAAGACAAGTTCTCATAAATAACGTCATGGCGACACTAAACAGATGAGCCCAGATATGAGACTATAAAGTATCCGTCAGGTATTTTTTTAGATTAAAAGTCATCATTAAGATCAAGACATCGGGGGGTAAAGTTATTGAAAGATTTAAAGAGACATATTCACACCTGCGTTACCCCTCACTGTGAATGTCCCACCTGGTTATATTTGAATACATTTTTTTGAATAGGGAAACATTATGCCACAGCTGTTGATGTGGCAAAATTGAGGAGCTGCAGACATCTGCAGTTTATGTTGACCAGAGGGCTGTTAGTAATGATCTATATGTCAGATATATGACAGAAAGTCACAGAAGGTTTGATGAGACCAACATCCAACCTCTTGGTTTGCATCTTCAGTGCTAAGTGTGACAAAAAAACACCAAACTCACTTCATCCTGATCAGACCATTCAAACTGTGAAACACGGCGGTTGCAGCTTCATGCAGTGGGAATATTTAACTTCAGGAGGGACAGGGAAGACGACCTTAAAGATGTTTCAGTTTCCTTATCCTACAATTTGGTTCTAATTTGTGAATTTTGAAGCAAAGTTCTTAATCAAGGTCTTCTTGTTTTCTATCAACAGTTCAGCCAAGTGCTTTCCCTGTCCTGACTCCACCCACTGGGCCATTCATTTTGGTTGCACCTCCTGCAAACTCTGGAATCACAGTCCACCCTCTAACACAAAGTAATGATTTTATCCATCAGATATGTTTCCCATCCTGCATCCTAGTTTGCTGTGCACATTTCACTCCATGTTTGTTTCCTTTTAAATGGCAGTCGATGAGAGACCAGCTGCAGCTCGCAGAGCTCCAACCGTAGCGGTCGTGTCCCAGCCTCAGCCAGTTCCCATCATAGTGAGTAGTCTGAGAGACGCTCCTGGTTTTGTTCTCTGTCCTCACTGCCAACAGCTGGTCACCAGTAAAGTCACATATGTGGCTGGGAAGGCTGCGTGGTGCACATGTGTGATTCTTGCATTGTTGGGGTAAGAGCAGCACACGTAAAGGAGAATTATTTCTGAAGTACAGCATGTGGATCTAAACATTTTGTAAATGTCTTTTCAGGTTATTCTGCGGGTTCTGTCTGATTCCACTGTGCATGAGAAGTATGCAGGATGCACATCATTCATGTCCTCATTGTGGCAAAAAACTGCACATTTATGAAAGATGACACAACGTCAGGATCCATAAAGCTCAGGCTTTTCTCCCCCACTGGGGATCTTGATAGCTATTTATATGGTAACTTAATTTGAGATGAGAGTACTGCTTGCTGTGATGTACACCCTATGTTCACTCAGTTTTTCTTCCACATTAACACTGTTTGGTCACCTAAACTAGTTTCTCATAGCTAAGAAGGAAAAGCCGCCTTGAAAATGTGATGGCAGGTCGAGAAAAACCACCTCCTGCTGGTTACCTTATACTGCTGGAGCTAAGCACCAACCCTGCAGGACCCTGCACTGATGAACTGGGGTAGACAGTGATGGATGGATGGATGGATGGATGGATGGATGGATGGATGGATGGATGGATGGATGATGATTACCAAACACCTTATAGAGTCGATATAGCTTGATGTGTTATTTTTCACAAGCATTTTTTACTATTTATGGATGAAATGTTATCAAATTGTAGTAGAACACTTAGTGCACTTTTTATGCATTTCTACAAATGTCTGAAGTATATGTTTATAAATAGTAATTATGAGAGATGTTAAACAAACAATATGAGTACAATTTAATCAAGTTTTAGACCGTGAGATGTAATATTTTCTGTCACTGAGGAAGTTAAAGGACAGACAATCCTTTAGTTCTTCCACTCCATGTTATTCTGAATGACCGTTTGAGTCTGAGACTCTAGTTGGCAAATTGTCCACTATAAAGATAATTTCTGCCAACCTATTGTCAATGTTCACTTGGTAAACATTAGGCTTTTAATTTAGAAAAAAAAAGACCTTTGCATTAAGTTACATTTCTCTTGAAAACTGTTATCCTGAAATAAGAATGTGACCAGATTTAATTTCCTGGTATAGTCCACTTTGTTTGGGCAGGTGTCAAAGCTTATCCAATAAGGAACAAACATGCAGACTCAGGTTTGCCTGAAAATGAAGGTTCTGGTTTTCTTGCAAGTAAAGTATGCCGCATTTTGCTTACAAGGGGAAATCAAAGGGGCAAAGTAAATCTAGTAAATCTAAGATGAAACTAATGGAATTGAATACAAAAATATGCAATAACCTGTAATCTTTTAGATCCAGCAATACCTTTGTGTTTTACACTATCAAAGAGGGTCACATATTTTCACTTTTTGTCGTCAATTCCTGTACTGCTGTGTTTGTATTGTGTATTAAGGGCAACATCCTTCATAGCCCACTGCCTTCTCTGATGCTCATACTGGACATTGTTAAATAAAATACAGGATTGAACCAAACTAAAGCTGTGAAATGTTGCAGTGAAACCACCCTAGTGTGCCCCTACCGTCCCTTCACATTTGAAATTATCATGAAATGTAGGTTTCCTACATGAGCTAGGAAAGGTGTTCTGGGTTGCTTTAAGAAATATATANTTGTTGACATTGAAGGAGTGACTGACAGGTCAAAAGAATATTACAGTGTTCAGTCACTGGTGAATGTTGCTGCTTGTTGAATAACACTCTCTTCCAATTTATGCCTGCAGTGGTTTACCTAAAGAGGTTGTTTCTATTCTGTATTTAAAATACAGAATGAGAGATGAAACGTGTTGGACCAGCTTTCCTTGGTGATCAAGGATTGTTTTGTGTATTACTGCGTTTGCACAGGATGGCATCCTGGTCATAAGAGGAAACCCTCACTTCTGAAATTTCTGCTGATGTGCTGAAGGAAGTTGTGATGACGCTTCCTTCTATGCAGAAAGGCTGAAACTGAGGGTTGAGTTACAGAGGTTTCCCATATTTACAGGGAAATTCTGAGAATGGACACAAATGTTTGATATTCCTATACGTTTGCAAATAAATGGCTATGGAAGCAGCAATGAAAAGCTTTTTGGTAGCACAGTCAGGTTATGTTGACTGTTATATGACATTTATTGGATGGTTTATAGGACAGAGAACTTCTGCTAGATTGCTTTGCTCCACAGAGCAGGTAGAGATAACTGTATACATGAAAACCCAAATTAACTGATTACTGTTGAACTCACCTGAGAAAATCAGAGATAATCACTTAAAAAAGACAATAAATCATTTTAAATCTAAATACTGTATATTAGCAATGAACAATATAAAAACATTGAGTATTTTTTGTTTTAACTCTGCCGTGGTAAATGTTTACTTATTTAGACAATTTGAGAAGATGGATGGATGGAATCATTTCTTTTTCTCAGCTCTTTTCTGTAATGATCAATAACTGTAGGTAATTTTAGATCAGCTAATCTTTGTGAGAGTGTGTGACTGATGTATGTGTTTTTAAAAATCTGATTACATTGTTGGATTATGATAAAATAAAAGACCTGATCTATTCCACGTTTGTTCCTGGTTCCTTCCTGACACCTTTGTAAGAAAATGCCATGAAGTATAAAGTTTTATCTCTATCAATCACAATATCAATTTGTCTAGTTCTTGGATTCAGTTAAAAGTAAAGCATAGACAGATTGTTTTTACACCCATATTGATTTATTCACGTATTTTTTTTAAATAGATTTATGTTTGTTTTTTTGATAGTTCAGTTTCTCCAAAAATGTGATGAAAAATAAAAACTAATAGAAGATTTTAAATCAGAAATGCGTTATTGCTGCTAATTGTCCAACCAGCAGTCTCCAACATCCTCTATAAGGAAGATCACTGCTAAGAAACCCTAAACAAAATCTGATGTTGGGGCCCTCTATTTCTACAAGTAAAATCTATTGCTGCAATCAATGATCAAAACATTCATACATTTTTACAGTCCCATAATTATATGCACCATCCAGTGTAATTAAAATTGAATCCAATTACCAGTATGCAGTTTATTTGCAATAAATGTATGTGCTCCATACTTTCTGGTTCCAACTGCAACAGTACTATGCAAAAAATAATTTGTTTTGCAAGAGGAACAACATAATAGCTATGATAAATATATTGAAAAAGTGAAAAACAGGTATAGATACAGTATAAATAAATCAAATAACATATCAAACATGTTATTCAATAATGGAATAAAAAAAAATCCCTAAAAACAAGTAAAAAATGAAATTCAAAGTTGGAAAAAAGTAATGTAACTATATGCAAAAGCTATGTTTGAAACCATAATCTACCATAACCTAAATATATGACATTTTATGCAAGTGTTCTTCAGTACTCCACTCAAACCTTAAAACCTGTGGTTACCAGCTTTTGTTTGCAAAGCCGCTGCTGACATCATGGATATCTCATTTTGAGAGAAGT
>NW_015150605.1:262389-263402 GCF_000732505.1 Cyprinodon variegatus
ATCTATCTATCTATCTATCTATCTATCTATCTATCTATGCCTTGGCTGGCCTTGCTCATCAATAATGTCAGTAAGTAAGTGTAAGGGAACAAAGTGTGCTATGAAAAATATCTCTGATGTGTTCCCTGGTTCAGTTGCCTCTGAATCAGAAAACACATCAGAGGCATTTAAGAAGCTGAAGAGATAAAGAATAGAAAGACACGTCACCTGCCATGAATTTATGGGTTAATGACTGATTGTAATGTAAAGCATTTTGGAGGCCTCAGACCTGATAAAGAGTGATAGAACAGCAGGCCATTTACCATTCAATGATATCCTATATTTTGTTTGAATTTATCAGAATATAAGAAATGTTTCAAATATCTCTCTGTGTGGGGAATCCATGTAAATTTACATTTTGAATTGCGCTATAAAACAAATAGACTTTTCCATGATATTTACTCACACTCTTTATTACCTAAGATGCAGCTGCTGCTTGTTGTTCAATAGATAAAGCAACTAGTCTGTTATTTGTTGAATCACTTCCAGTTAAAATGGAAAAAGGAGGGCCAATTTTCATAAAAAGAAGCAGGTCTGCTCCCTTTGAATGGGTGCTTCATGACGGTAAGGAAAACAGAGAAACTCCCTGCCTAATGGGAAAAAAACACTGGTAAACTGGTTGGGGTGTGGAGACAGGAAGAGACAAATGGACAGCAAACAGTAAACAGTGAGCAGGCTGGTCTGACAAGCTGGTTACTGACTGCATAGAGACGGGGGTGGGGGGGGTGCAGGGTTAACCTGGAGCTGCTTGAGACGTTCGCCTATATTTGGGAGGAAAATATTTTATTTTATGTAAATGTTTTGAATGTATTACTAAGATTGATAAATAGAAAGTCTTTATCAGAGTGAAAGGATTTAAATGTATGACCTAGATACCAGAGTGGAAGTAGAAACCAAGAAATATGATGGAAACAACTCTGCAGCCATAACAGTCAGAGGGAGAATTTGTAGAGTTTGGATAAAAAAAAAACAAG
>NW_015150605.1:265565-266605 GCF_000732505.1 Cyprinodon variegatus
AAACTAAGAGTGTGAACTGTATGTTTGTGTGGTTCAAATAGTGATGCTTGCAGCATTAATCATCAGTCAACTGTCAAGAGTTTTCAGAATATTTGCTCTATTCTCTTAAGGTCTTAGTGTAACCAAAAAATGAGGCTAAAGATACAATTTTCCATTCCCTTATGATCTCCAATCAATCCAATCCAATCCACTTTATTTATATAGCAAATTTAATAACAGAAAAAGTTTCCAATGTACTGTACATGACAAATAATAAACAACAACACAACAGTACATAAACACAATACAACTAAAAGGACAAAGAGGACCACACAAACTACACATTGTTAAAAGAGTAAAAGTGGGTCTTACGACGAGACTTAAAACACTCCACAGTAGAGGCAGTCCGTATGTGGAGGGGCAGAGTATTCCAAAGTCTGGGGCCAACTACAGAAAAGGCTCTGTCCGCTCTGGTTTTGAGCCTTGTCTTAGGCACTATTAACTGAAGATAGCCCTCAGACCTCAGAGCATGTGCCGGAGAATAAATCTGGATGAGGTCAGTGATGTATTGAGGAGGTCACTGTTCAACTCATTATCCACAAATAGAAAGAGTGAGTTATAACAGCAAACTTGCCAAAAATTGGCATCCATCTGAACTGACAGGATGGGCATGGAAAACATTGATTATGAAAGAAACCAATAGCTCAATTGTAGCTCTGAAGGAGCTACAGAGACCCACAGCTCAGGTGTAAGAATCTGTTAAAAGGACCACTGATGGGTATTTCAAGGAGGAGAGAAGGAAGAAAGTCATTGTTAAAGGAAGCTCAGAAGTTTAAAGTTTATAGGTGACACAGTTATTGTGTGGAAGAAAGGGCTTTGGTCACATGATGATATATGATTGGCTTAGTCAAAGTATAGATTTAAACAGAGAATATGTGGTGAAACATGAAAGCTTACATCACACACACACAGCAAAACAGACTGTTTTCATTATAATGTAATGTTAAATAGCTAATATCACCTTGTTACAATACTACAAATGAAACCCAGATCAATCTGAT
>NW_015150605.1:267509-270797 GCF_000732505.1 Cyprinodon variegatus
TGTGATGTAAAAAATATGGGAGATAATTATGAAAATGTACAATTTTGCAAAACACCATAAATTAATTAATGAATGAATGGACACATTGCACTAAACTGCAATGACAGTTTTTGTCCTTGCATTTCTACATTTCAAAGAAGATCCCCTCACTATCCACATTTTCTTTAAATTAATTTAAAACGATGAAGCTCAGCCTGCAACTCTAAAGAATGTGAAGAAAATAAAAAACAAAACAAAACTGAAGCAACAATATTCCACAATCAACCATTTGAATCTGGCCTTCTAAAACATCTGTTAAAATGCATTAGAAAGCAACCAGAGTAGTCCTGTTCTTAGACATGTCTACACATTCACATGTACAGCAGTTTACAAAGACATCAGTATCTCTTCAGTTCTCTGACAGCTCTTGAAACAATCTGTTTTAGACTAGTGCTGCCCTCTTGTGGATAAATATTTAATTACAGTGATACTGTCTCAGATATATATACATGATTTATGATTTAAATCATAGAAATAATTATATTGCAAATTATTATTATTAACTTATTATTATAACTTTTTATAACTTCTTATTATTAACTTTTTTCAAACAGGAGTTTCAGTTTAAATTTGCCTAATTCTGACTAAAGACAATAACTTAAAACTACTTTGACCCTTAAATGGAATTATTAATTCTATTCTTCCAGAGATAACAAACAAACCATTCTGTGTTTTCCCTATTTTTTTTATTTTATTTTCATCCATCCTACAATTTATAAGATAGTTGACTCCATTTTGACCTAGTTCAGTCTGTCAGGTAAAGGAGGTGTTTATATTAGTGAACTGATATGAGGCCTGGAGCAGCCAATAGCAGAATTACAGCAGGCAGATAGGGAAGTTAATCACCAACGGATTGGTTGGTCTGATAACAGATAATAAACACACCCTCCACTGTCTCACCGTCTTGCAAAGTAAACCCTGCATCTACTTTGTTAAAGTGTGAATGATCCATCATGAAGAAGCTGGTGTTTCCACTGCTGGGAGCGATGGTCCTCTCTCTGTTTGTGTTTGCTGCAGCGGACACACAATCTGACACACAGGAAGACAAAACATTTCCAGAGAATGAAGGAATTTTGCAGCTCCACAAGGGAAACTTCAAAATGGTTCTGAGAAAACACAAGCAGCTTTTGGTGCATTTCTGTAAGTCACACACAAACACACAGAAATGGATTTAACCTGCAGTTTATTTCTGTAAAATACAACTTCAGAGAACCACTCCTAACCTTCGCTCTCTTTCTGTGTCTCACAGATACTCCGCTGACATCAGAAGGCCAACGTGTGGCAGCCGCATTCGAAGCCGCTGGTGCAGAGCTACAGGGGTCAGAGGTCAAACTAGCAGTCATCGATGTGACAAAAGAAAAAGAATTGGCAAAGAAGCTAAATGTGAGCAGCCAGCCTACAATCAGACTCTACCTCGCTGGAGACATCAACAGTCCAGCTTCCTGTCCAGGTATGTGTGTTTGACACACTGTAATATATGGTTAATAAAATACCTTTTGGATTATTAGATTTAGTCTGGATCACAGAAGATAAAATTTCTCAATTTATTGATCCCCATTTTTTTTTTTTTTACCAGCATGAGACATAAAACAACTTTACTTTTGAAATAAATCAGTGTCTTGTCTACAGGCCAATGGCTATTTCGCTGGAGGAAGTTCGGAGCAAGGCTTATAGAATTCAACCTTTAGAACTAATAACAGAACCTATACAAGACTGAAAGACTATTCAAATTTTCATAATAATAATAAAAAAAACAAAACATAAAACAGTTTAAGTTTAAAAATTTTGGAAAGCTCTGCTCTAAATGATGAATAAGAATAGTGTTTAATAGTCAAAGAAATAACTTAAAATAACAGAAAATTATAAAAATAGAAAATAAATCATATTTTTATGTAATGTAAGTTTATTTGATTAACACATTTCAGTAGCAAAACAGTTTAAAGTGCTGTGCATGAAAAATAAACCTAATTTAGAAAAACACAGAGAACATTGCCGTCGCATCAAGGTAATTGCATAATTAACAAGAATGAATAATTAGTGATAACATGATTACAAAAGATGAATAACAACATGATTGATAATAAATTGAAAGAAAGTTAGAATGCAAACTTTAACTAATAGTGTTTAGATAGCACAGCCATAGGTTACTCTAAACAAACATGTTTATGTTCTGGATTTAAAGCAATTTAGGGATTCAGCATTTTTAGTTTTCTGGGAGTTGATTACAGATTAGTGGTTCATAAGAACTAAAAGCAGCTCCTTCATGTTTGGTTCTGTTTTTTTTTTTTTCCAGTGTTTTATTGTCTTTACACTGTCACAAGTACAGAGTAATGAAATTCAGTCTCTGCATTTAACCCATCCCCTTGGGGAGCAGTGGGCTGCCATTTTTCGGCGCCCGGTGAACAGTGTGGGGTTAAGGGTCTTCCTTAGGGACTTAGAGGGGCTTGAACTAAGAACCTCAGGATTCAAAGCGCAATGCCCTAACCACTAAGCCGCCACTCCCCAAAAACTCTGTTCTCTGAGATAGACTTTAGATACAAGGTGATGTGCTCCACTCTTAGTTTTAATGAGGACACAGGCAGCAGCATTCTGGATCAGATGCAGCTGTACGATCGACTGTATGATCGAGCCTGTGGAAAAACACTTTAGCACTGATAAATTCTACTAAAGTGCTTACCTTTATCACGTCTGCACTTTAAAAAATGAAAATGTCTTGAGAGCTGTACTGAAGAAAATTTTTGTTTTGTATGCAGTCTGTGTACAAAATGAGAATAAGTCTAAGTCTAAAGATAAACTCATATCAGAGTCTTCATAACAACCATTATCACCCATAGATCCTGAACACTAAACTAAACAATGCATTGCTGTTTTAAAGGAAGCTACGCTTATAGATAAACCATCATTAAACTAAAGGCAATAAATATATATGATAAAAAACAACATAGCTTCCTTCTTCCTGCAACAAACACAGCAACCACTAGTGGATGTTAGTCTAGTATCTCACGTTTTAATATCGATAAGTAATTACATAATTTACCATTTATATATTTGTTAATTTCTAAACAATTTGCATCACATCATAAATAAATAGCTAAATAAAAAGTGAACTATTAAACACGAAATTAAACATAATAAATAACACATATTCATTCATTTTAACACATTCATTTTATGTAATTTAATGTTACCATTTACGGTAGTTAAAGCACATGATTTGATTGGCTGGCAGTTTGTTTGTTTGTGGATATA
>NW_015150605.1:271286-289273 GCF_000732505.1 Cyprinodon variegatus
TATATATATATATATATATATATATAAATAAAGTACTTTCAGAAGTTTGAATTCTGAATATGACCAGACTTTGCCTTTAAAGAACCTTAAAGAAGTTGCTAAAATGCTTGTAATATAACTAAGTAACTTTCTCATATGAACTATTAAATAGTTCCTCAGAGCTCAGCTTCCATCTTGATCTGGCTACAAAGGAGGGCTGGATCACCTGCTGACCTCATCATAGATCTCAGCCAATTAGAGGCCTCAGACGATCTAACAGTGGTTGGTTTCTTCAAGGTAAACATGTTTCTATGTTCAGAAGTTCAGACTTCTCTCAGAGTCCTAACCATCTTATTTCTGTGTGTAAAGGAGCTGAACCATGATTACGTTCAGGTGTTCTACGCCACAGCCATTGACCTTCCTGACGTCCGCTTCGCTGTGATACAGAACGACGAAGACTTCGGCAAATACAGTGCTACTCAGGATATTGTTCTTCTGCTTAAAAAAGTACTGACAGGACAAATAATACATCATTAACTGGTGTATACACAAGAAAACTAGAATGAAACAAGCAAAAAATAGTATAGTTCTGTCTGTATTTAAAAAAGCTTGATTTTAAATTGGTTAGCAGACCAGAATAAACAAAATTATAAGTTCATAATGATGTAATCTGATTACTACTCCAGCTTTGGAGGGGTTTTAAAAAACTTTTTTTATTGCATAAGTATCACACTACTCCATAATATCTTACAGGTAGAGGCTTTTATATAGAATGAATATTTAAAAAGAATAAACCGGATGAATAAATTTGTTTAGGTTTTGATTCTAAACATATTTGCAGCAGCAACTTTTTGTATTTTTTGCATTTCTGTGCTTTTTTTCTATGTGTTCAGCCATTCATTCTGAGTCTAATTTCTGTGTGTTACAGTCTCAGCTCATTCAGACCTTCAAAATGAAGCCAGAAACACAGAAAGAGGAGCTGATCAGGTTTATCTCCGTCTACATGATGGATCCAGTCACTGAGTACAATGGACAGGTACTAAATAAAACATACCCAGCTAGGTGCAGCACTGTGTGAAACTTCTACTGTAAAGGAACCACACTTTATGCTACATTTTAAAGAGACCTTCAACATTTCTCCAGGCTTTTTAATGGTGTGTCACTTCTTTTTTAGACTTTGGCTAAATTTTTTCAGGTTCTGATCATAGGAGAACACTGTGCAGGGTGGGAGCTTTGAATGAAGAAAGTAAACAAATGTAAGACCTAGAACATTTCATTCAGCTGATGAACAGTGCCTGGAAGTCAGGTCAGGAATAATAGAAAAAAATTTAAAATATCTACCAGATTATCAACTCCAGTGTCTCTTTGTAATAACAATCCATTGTCTCTGAAAAGCTGCCTGCAGGTCTAGTTTACCGTTGTCCTCTGCTCAGCTCTCTTTTAGCAGGAGACATTTTCTCCATGGCTAAGGAATAAGTTCAAACAGCAAACCAGAAAACAGGCATAACTTTAAAAGCCAGCATGTTCTCTAATATTCAGTTGCTATATCCTAATAAAACAGAGGTGATTGGTTTTTAACCTAAGCATCTTAAGAAAGAATTTGCCAATTAATTTCTCTGGATGGCATTAATGTGCCATTATTTACACAGTTACCTAAAGCCACTCTCCACCATCTGACGAAACATCTCTAAGGTATCATTCTCAGGATCAATTAGAACGACCTCTTCATGCATTTGTTACACAGGATAATCAAAATGCTGCGGTTGGTGACCCCACGTTTCCACACTTTTTTCTGCATTTAAAGTTATTACTCTGGATTTAAAAAAATTTAAAGGTTTCTCACTAACCCTAATCCTCCTTATTTTTTTTAAATCATAATCAAATATAGTTAAGTCATGGCTTATAATTCAGAGCCCTTTGCTCGAAGACAACTTAAATGTGGAAGACAAGCACAGACTTTAGCTATCAGAAACCATTTGTATGGAATCAGCTTTCAGCCTAGTTTTAAAAATGCTGATGAGACCCTCTCTAAAGATACAGCTGATGCCCTATTAATGCTTATTTTTTTATTTTGAATCTATTCCATCTATTTATTTGATTTATTTATTTTGAATCTGGTTTTAGAATAGTTTATATTAATAGTAAACTATTAATAACTCATGTTTGCTTTTATTTGTTTACTTTGTTTAATTAATTCCGATTCAATTTATTTACATAGCTCCAATTCACAACACATGACATCTCAAGGCATTTTACAGTTCACCAGATCATACAGTCAAATTGATTCAAAGTTTTCTATCTAAGGAAAACCTGTTGATTGCATCGACTCATTGACTTAAAGGCAATCCCTCACACTAAGCATGCTTGTAGCGACAGTAGAGAGGAAAAACTCCCTTTTAACAGGAAAAAACCTCCAGCAGAACCAGGCTCAGTGTGAGCCTCCATCTGCCGAGGCCGACTGGGGTTCAAGGAGACAGAAGCAGAGATACAAAAGGCAACTGTAAAAGTTAGCCCTTTCCAGGAAACACACAGCCAGGCAGACAAGCTCCAAGCCAGCTCCCATGTCAGAGGATGAAGAGAGCACATCCAGCCAGTCACAGTCAGAGAAACAGGTGTAGACTGAAAAACAGGCCAATATTGGATCAAAAAACAAAGGTGTGAAATGGCAGCAGTACAGCTGATATTTCTCTGCACGATGGTGTCACAGCCAAATAGGAAAATTAATGCATTAATGTATTAATATATTTTATAGTTTCTTTACAGAATTGCTTGTTGGTAATCCTGAAGTTAACTTATAGTTTATATTAAGCCCCAGATTTTCCACTTCTATTGTTAAAAGGTGGTAAATTGGATTTGATTTAAATTGGTTCTGTTATGGAGAGAAGACATTTTAAAAACCTGAGTACTGGCAGCACAAAAGCAGGTTAATTAAGTATTTTTTTCATATTAACACAAGCTGTTAAATTTGGCTGAATGCTTTCATTTTTGGCCTCCATCTGAACACCAAATACATTTTTTAACACTATATTTTTTCATTGTCCCATCAAAGTTGTTTGATTAATATTACAGGACATTAGTTTCCCAAAGTTTTCTGAGTTGTTTCTGACTTGGACTTGCTAGGAATCATGTATGTTTTTCATCTTTCTCTCTTTCTGCAGACAGCCTCCCTGATCCTTGGTTCCCCTGTGTTGAACCACGCTCTCCTCTTTGTCAACAAAAGTTCTGAGGACTTTGTAGAGATTTTCTCTGCTTTCCACAGTGCTGCAGAGGAGTTCAGGATGAAGGTATAAACAAACAAACTCATTCATTTTTTCACTATTGGGGATATTCCTCCTCATTCATATCATCCAAATTTACCTTCAACATCACATTCATCCTCAACCATCACATCCAGCACCCTAATTATCAGCACTCTACCCACTTTCCTTTTTCCTCTACACAATAACTAATGTACGTCTAAGGAGACTAATCGGTCAAACTCTCAAAATTCACTGACAGCACAGACCTGACAAGGTTTCTGGGTACCACTATCCAGGACCTGAAGTGTGATATAGTCTCTCCTCTGCTTGTCTGTCACTAAAAAGGAGAGCAGATGAGGACAGGGACAGGCTGGAGCCTTAAAGCTGTCGGAAACAAGGGAAAGAGCAGGTAGTTCTCCTTAAGGAGGTTAAAGGAGTTAAAGGCTTCTGCCGATATACTGTAGGACAAAGCGCAACAGGAGATCCCTCATGCCAACAGCAAATAGAAATAAGGTTACAAGAGCATTTCATTTCCATTCAGGATTAAAAAAATTTGCCAATTTTAGTTCATAGTGAAAGAAGTTGGATGAAAACAAAAAACAAACATGCATTATTTTCCTCCCACTGTGTAATCACACACTACATTGGAGTGGTAAAGTTCTCATAAAACTGTTTCAAGTTTCTGTTTTTAAAGTAACAAAATGTGGAAAAGGTTTACAGCTATAGATAGATATGTAAAAACGGTGGATCTTAAGCCAAAAAAAACATTTTTGTTAGGGTTAATTCCTTGACATTTTGATGAAGTTGACAGTATTGACTTTTGTTTGCTGCTCTTTTAAAACATTGAATAATAATGTGCTGATCAGAATTTTGATGCAGATCCAGGTTAATGGTTTTTCTAAGGCCTAAAAATTGTCCTGCATGAAAATGAACAATGACAGGAAGGAACATTTTTTTTAGCACTGACAGAAATCCATTCTGACGATAATCCATAAGATTTGAAGAAAGAGTGTCTCTTAGAATTTTAATGATTAGGGATTAGTTTAAACCCTTTTTTGATTTTCAAAGACTGTTTATGTTTATTATAAGAATGGATTTTTAACAGACGTACACATTTAGAGTGACTGTTTTAAGATTCATATCAGACCAATCAGTGGCAAATTTTCACAGTAAATTTCCAGATCTTAAGCTCCTGTTTTTGACTTTTCTAAAAGCAAACCTTTGATCTCAGAAAATGGACATGGAAAAACATCTGCTCCTGCTCCTTTCAGAAACTCTATATCTTCAACTATTCATCACCAAGTACCCATTTGATCTCCAAAGCCTTGAAGATATACCTTTATGTGTCTCTGCCCAGATTCTGTTTGTCCTGGTGAACGTGGATGAACATCGTAACGGCAGACTCATGGAGTACTTCCGTGTCCGGCATTTTGAAGCTCCTCATATCCGACTAGTGAACCTGACGGATCATGTGACCTACAATTTGCCGTCTGAGACCTTGGATGTGGAGGTCATAAAACAGTTCTGTCAGTCCTACCTTGAAGGCAAAGCCAAGGTAAACCATACACAGAAATGTTGGTTGATATACAGTTATTTCGGTTGGCTAATTGCTTGTGTGGTTTTAACAGCCCAAGTTGCAGAGTGAGCCTGTTCCTGAAGGATGGGATAAGAAGCCTGTTAAGGAGCTGGTGGGAATCAATCTGGAGAAAGTAGCATTCAACCCCAACAAGACTGTTTTTGTCCTATTCTGTAAGTTTACAATTTCCCAACCCTTATGTGAGAGTGTAAGCTCTATTCATTTTATTTCTATCTGAGAAATTTGCTGCTTAAGCTCAGTTTAAATTAGTCCTAGACAGGACGGAAATTGGGGCCCCATGAAAGACAATGCATTAGTGCCCCGCCCCCCAAAAAAAACAAAAAGTATGCAAGCTTTAAAACTGCTATAAAGATGCACAGAAGAGTATCATAAACATTATTTAAACACAGCTGTATCTATGTACAAATGAAATGAAAATAGGTTTTGGATTGTGAAAATATAGTCCTATTAGGTTTCACTATAACTTTATTAAAGGACAGATTATTTTTATACTGGCCCCGAAAATTTATATTTCATTCATGTATACCTGTAATTACAAAACATGTATTTTTGGTGTGTCTGCTTCAGGCTGCTCATGAGAATGATCAACATTTATAGATGTCTTTTAATGGCTGTAATTTCATCTGATTGTTATTGAATCTGAACATAAAAATCTAACTATACATTAACTATACGTTAACTTTACGTTTTATATTGACACAAATTTTAATAAAATATATTCATAAATTATTTCACTGTTTACTGCTTAAAAATGAGGGAGAACACAAAGATAAGTTATTTTTCTGCTGGATTTTTTAAAATATTTTTATATGTTTGAAATATATATCTGTTCTTCTTCTTTTAGGGCTCCCCTCAGTCAAGGGCCCTTGGGAGCTTCCTAACTCCCCCCCGCTCACTGTTTTCACCAACTCTGAATGTTTATCTTAAATCCTAGATGTTCCATACAGTGAGAAGTCCCGCACTGTGTTTCCGCTGTGGGAGGAGCTAGCTCAGGTTCTGAAGGATCGCAAGGATGTAGTTGTTGCTCGCATCGATGCCTCGGCCAATGACATCAACGTGTCTCTGCAGGGGTCCTACCCATCACTCTGCCTGTTTCCTGCTCTTTACGCTGAGAGGGTATGAAGCATGGATGAATTTATGCTTTCTCAAATGCAAAAACGTTCATGTTTTTTTTTGCTGTTTAAATAATTTATAAAACATAAATGTATTCCTTTGTTATTTCGAAGATGGTGATTTACCGTGGGAAAAGGGAGATAAAAGACTTGGTTAGGTTTCTTGATAAAGAGATGAAAAAGGCAAAGAAAGATAGAGTTAAGGTAAATCTACATCTTTTTTTTTTAAATATGAGAACTGTGAAGTTTCTGTGATAAAAATATATATTTTTTGTATTTTGCTTTTCCAGGAGGATGAGGACAGGAGGAAGTACATTGAGGCCATGAAAGAGGAGGAAGCAAAAAAACAAAAAAAAACCAAAGAGGAACTTTGATAGAAAAGCCAAGACAACATTTGTGTCCGAGTGTGTCAGGTGGTTTAAGTATTTTTTTTCAATGGTATGGTTTATTTGACAGAAATAAAATGCTGCCAAAGACTATTTTCTCTGTTGTAACATTTCCTTAGTTTTATCACCAAGAAACGTTCTTGTATGCATACTATTTATTTCACAGCTACCTATGAAAACATTTAGTCTTAGATAAGCTGTATTTAATCACATTTTTGATTAATCTCCACACCTAGGCATAATTACTGCTGGACCAGTAGAGTCCAGAAACCACTTATTTTGAACCTGTCCAACATGATGAAGTAACTATAAGACCTCAAAAACAACCCACCACGGCCCAATAGAAGGTAATGCAAGAGGGCCCGGCTGGTTTGGACCCCAGAAATTAGATTAGAAAACAATGATTAAAGGGAGCTAATAAACTCCTACCATGGTGCGGAAACAGTCATCTGATCCTGAAATTAAACAAGGGAGGTGACTGTAGATTTAAGTAAAAATTGTAACAAGTCTAAAGCTGTTAACATCACGGGAGCAGAATTGGAGGTGCTGGAGGAGTATAAATACCTTGTCGTTCACCTGGACAACTAACTAGACTGCAGACCCAACTGTGAAGCCTTCTACAAGAAAGGACAGAGCAGATTGTACTTCCTAAGGAAGCTTAGGTCCTTCAGCATTTACAGCAAGATGCTGCATATCTGTGGTGGGAGATTGATCTGTTCTTCCATCATCTGCTGTGGTAACAGCATCAGACCAAACACTATAAAAAGAGATACTAAAAATTGAATGAAAGGAATTTTAAATTAGATAAAAAGTTATGTGATTAAACCAAAGGGAAACCAAATCTTTCTGTAACTTTATGATAGCTTAGTTTCTTTAAAGAGTGTAGCTGTTGATTGGGGAGATGTTGGGCAGTAATGGATCTCCTGTAGTGGTCTGTATTGGAGCGGTTCAGGGGAAGAAACACTTGACTGAACACACAATCTGTCAGGATTTGGTAAGGTTTGAGGACCCCAATGCAGAGGCTGAGAGGCAGAGGTGAGTTATTGCCATGGGCGTAGGTTTGCATAGGGACCATAGGGACATGTCTCTACCAAAATTTTGGACCGACCTATTTGTCCCTAATAATAATTTGATGTGAACAACATGTTTATAATTTACTATATAGCGTTGTTGCAGCTGTGGCTTCTTTTCCTCTCGCAGCTCCTCTGCCTGGTAGCTGCAGCTGCCTGGTCTTTCATGCAGCAGCGCTTTTAACAGTGCATACCTTTTCAAAGTGGAAAAAAGACCTAATTCCACATTGGTCAGAGCCAGTGATGCTTTAAACATTAATAAACATCATCTAGTGTGTGCAGTGCCTATAAGATTTGTATTGATGTAGCAAGAAAAGCTGCTGTTCTCTTTAAACAAAACGTGCCCTGATGCTTACATTAAGCATAAAAAAAGAGCATGCATATTTTTTCATAAGACCAATAACATCAGACCAATGAAACTGAAGACCAATGGTGTCCCTACCAAAGTTGAAATCAAACCTACGCCCCTGGTTATTGCAGTCTTTAATGAATCAAGACAGGTAACAGAGGCAGGAATCCAAAATCCAACTTAAAACGTAAAACTTAACCAGAACCATGGAGACATCAGGGGAAAAGAGCACATGGAGTCATGGAAAGGCGAGGAGAGACGAAGTAAGGCGATGAATCAGCACTGAGGAACTGCACAAGGAGAGTATTAATGGGAGACTGAAACAAAGAAGGGACTAACGAGCTGATTGGGAGCAGGTGTGAAGAGAAGAGTCTAGAAAGGAGCTAGGGAAAAGGAGACCAACACAAGAGAGAAAAAAATAAATACTTAAAAAAACAAAAATAAAATCAATATACCTAGAAAACATGGAGCAAAGTAAAACTGAATACTCAAAAGAAAACATAACAGAACCAAATTTTCTTAATTTTTAAAGCAATGTGTTTTTGAACAGAGCCGGTTTCCTTTATTGGCTCCTTGTTCTGCTGGTGATGTATTCTCCACAGCAAACTCGTTCAAAATCAGTAGCGTCTGGCTGAAAAGTAACCACGATTATCGATAAACCAGTAAAACAAAAACACGGATTGGTTCAGATGTAGCAGCTGAAGTTGGTCCTGATGCTGCAGCTTCAGATGCTTCGGTGACGCGCTGTGACTTCATCCGGAGGCTGGAGGAGGGACCCCACCGCTCCGGGCTGCTCTCACCGACTCTTCTAGCTCTCTCAGCCGCTCTCAGGCAGCTGAACATCGGAGGGATGGAGGCAGCGGGCGCGTACGGCGCCAGGAAGGCCGGAAGCGTCCCTTTTGATCCGGTCGCCTTTTTCACACACCCTCGCACCATCCTCAGACTGCTGTCGTGGGTAAGCCTCTTCCTCTGCCATATGTCAAATGCGGCTCTGCGTGAATGGACGGGCCTGCCTGCAGCCCCCCTTTCTCTTTCTGCCTCACATTGTCTTGTTTTCCATTGAAGCGATGCAGCTGTGTTTGCGCACAAAGCTCAATAAGAAACCGAAATGATCTGTTTCTAATAGAAGCAAATAAGCTTTATGTGTTTAAAGCTTCGATCAGGATGAAAGCCCAGCTTCCTTTGTGATGCTGTGCAGCTGTGAGTCATCATGTGTCTGTTTTCCCTCATTATTCATATTTACACGGTTTATCGGAATAAGGTAAACTGAACTGCAATAAGGTAAATATGAAAAGGACAAAACAGCTGTAAAAACTAAACAGACACACTGAGGGGTTCTTTAACATGAATAATTAACCAATTTGCTTTAAATGCAATACATAAATCCCCATTCTAAAGCTTCTGTCTATCAAAGTCAAGTCAGTTTTATTGTTAAAATATCAGAATAAGCATTTCAGGCTGTTTATTTATTTATTTTTTTAAAATAGATATTAGCAACATTTCCAACTGACAAACATAAGAATACAGCAAATCCACAAACTGGAGGAACCAGAGTGAATTGATGGTTTTATTAGACAAACACACAGACCAGTTACATTTTTAGTCTTTATATAAACTAGTAAGTAACATTTTCTAATAATGACATATCTGCCCAAAAGTATTATTGTTTTACTGTGATGGCTTGTGGATTTCCAGCGGTGGCCCCATTAGCATGGCTCCTGATCAGTGGCGGTTCCAGAAAATTATAATAAGGGTGGTGAGGGGACAATGAGCACTGAGGGGTGGCCGAAAACTGATAAGTGGCAAAAACATCTTATGGTCAATCTATAGGCCTATAATCTATAGGCAATTGGAAAATGAATGCAACAACATCTATATTTTCCCAAAAAAAATAACTGAAGACAGACTAGATTTTCATTAGGGTCCATGCTGATAAAACTATGCACATATTTGTACATTAGTGTGGTTTAAATTAATTTATAGTTCTACATAATATATGCATTAAATGAGTTGAACAATATTCTTTATCTTTAATTAAATATAGGACTCCTAAGTGACTATGGAGAAAGTATCTTTAGGGTTAAGGTCAATGGTAGGTCACCCTTCTCTTCTATCCATCTGAGCTATGATGTGGGGCTGTGTGTACATAAATGACTGCTACTCACTAGTCACTCACTATTAGTATTGGGAAAAGAGGTGCCAAATAAATTCAGTGCATTTGGCAAATGTTATCATTACGGTGAAAAATTTTTAAGTTATTTATTTTGGTTTGCTTTCAGGCCATCAGTCTGTCTTTTAGTTGTGGTTAGCAACATTTGCTGACTTTATTTGCTATTTTGCTAATATTAAGTCCAACAATAAGCCATTATGAGTCACTGAGAAAAATAAAGCTTCTATATTTATTTTAAATTATTTATTATTATTTATTAAAATTATTTCTGTGCTCTCCTCTTTTTTACGTTCCTCATTTTATCCACTCTCACAATCTTTGATCTTGATGATTTTGACTTTGCGCCTCATTGTTAAATAGATACAAACAAACATTTCTGTGCAAATCTTTCCTAAATTAGGTGACTTAATACTGCTTTGAAACTTTTGCACTGTCTAGTTAATAAATTAATAGAACAGATCACATTTTAGAGGAATGTAATAATAGGTTGAGGATACTCTACCTTTTTATATTATTGTTTGTGATAAATGGAAGGCCTTCGTCCATCAGTGTGAATTTAATCCCTGATGTTTCTCTGTCTTCAGGTTTTCTCCATTGTGGTGTTTAGCTGCATTGTGAACGAGGGCTACATCAACATCGGTAGCGAGCGTTTGCTATGTGTCTTCAACAAAAACGCTGATGCCTGTAATTATGGCATGACGGTGGGCGTGGCCTGTTTCCTTGGCAGCATCTGTTTCCTGATTCTCGATGTTTACTTCCCTTCCATGAGTAACCTCAATGACCGAAAACGGGCCGTGCTGCTAGACCTCATCTTTTCTGGTAATAAAAAAAAATCCAACTTTTGCACATGTTTTTTCCTCATTTTTACAAAGCGATAAAAAAAAGGGGGGGAAGATAAAAACAATTAAAGATAGACATGAAACACAATCTTATTTCTCTCCTCTAGGGGTGGCCAGCTTTCTGTGGTTTGTTGGATTCTGTTTTCTGGCCAATCAGTGGCAGGCCACATCTCCAGATGAGCTGCCATTGGCCCAGGGCTCAGATGCTGCCAGAGCCATCATCGCTTTCTGCTTCTTTTCGATCCTCAGCTGGGTTTGTACCTTTTTTCACACACTACCATTAATCATCATCCTCATATGTATTTAAGAAGCCATGGATTATTTGGAATATTGGAATCTGCTGGACACAATCCCAATCCATTTCATTTTATGGGTTAAAACAGGCTTCTGTTTCAGACTCCTCTTCATCCTTTATGCTGCCTAATATTTGACACATTTTTACACAGTGCAGTTATAATTAGAGCTGAAGGCGCTACAGTTCCACTATAACTAAAGGAATGCTTAAAACTGCAAATTAAAATAAAAAAATCCAGACATAAATTATTTATTATAAAAGTGTAGTGTATTTTACCATTTACTATATCACTATGATTGTTTTTTCTAACATTTCATTGCTCTAAATTCTCTTACAGTATCAATGATAATTTTATTTATTTATTTTTTTACAAAAACAAAGTAGAGATTATGCAATTTAAACTGTAAAGCATCTGGTTTTAAAATCTAGAGATTTTCTCTTCATATCTATCTTTTCATGGTTTTTCTCTGTTTTAAATTTGGTTTAGCCACACATCCTTCAAAAAACAAAAACAAAAAACAAATACAGCTAAGTGTAAGTTGATTGTGAACTAAGTGGTCTCATTATTTCCTGTTCTTTTTTTTTTTTTTTTTTACCACAGTGGGTGAAGCTTTTCTGATATTGCATTTAACAGCCCTGCTATCCCTGTAGGGTCGAGTCACATAAATCTTTCATATTCACACTTTTTACTAACAACTGTAATAGCTCCCAGCTAAATCAATATGCTGTGAGACGTTTTAACTTGTACAGTATCTCCCTCCACAAGGTGTACAGTGGGTTAGTGCACACCAACTCATTATTAGGTGATAAGACAGTGCAGATGCTGGTGTATCCCACATCAGCTGGAGATCACCTCCCAGTGGTCCTACATAGTCAAAATCTAGCAAGTGCATTTTAAATACCTGGGAGTTAACATTGATAATAATTTCAGTAGCCAGTCACAAGTAAACAGTGATAATTTTATATTCTGTCACTCTGTCACTTATTCTGTGATTTTTATACATTTTTTAAGGTCCATATTTGTATTACCACTTTTGCAATAATCCTTTGCTGCTGTAACACCACAATTTCCCTAATTGGGGATGATAAAGGGATTTTCTATTCTATTCTATTCTATTCTATTTTATTACCATCAGATCCATCAGCCTCCTCATTTAGGTTGTTTGTACATATTAATATAAAGATAATTGAATTAATTTTAAACTATGGCATTGCATGCTGTTTTTGCACCTGTTAGACTAAAAGCTGACATTTGAACTTAGATTAAGGCAGCACAAAAAGTTATGAGTTAGATGGCTCCTCTTAGTCCTCAAAAAGTGTTTAAACTGAGCTTCTTAAGATACTTAGATTAGGCTTAAATAGATTCGTTTTGCTGCTGAATATGTCAACTGAACTCATCAAAAAGGTACAGTGTTTCTCTGTGAACTTTATCCTAACCTTTATTGGTAAACTTCTTAATAAACACAGAGGATGAGATAAACTTGTACTTCTAATCATGACAAGAATTGGTGTTTTGACTTTGCTTTATGTATATGCTTACTTTGTTATGTCACAGAGTAGTGCATTGAGTTTGTTATTTTGAAGTTGTCCCTAAGGTTTCACAAGTTTTTTTTTTTTTTTTTTCACATTTCAGCTCCATCATAGCTGCATGGTGGAGCCTGTGGTGATCCATTTTCTAAATGTAGGTTAGAGTTAAATGAAGGAAAGATGAGTAACTAATTCAACAACCCAAATAAAAAAGGCTGTATTATTTCATGTTACTTTATTATTTTGATGATTTCTGCTTCCTAAATAAATGGGTTAGATTGAGGTTTTCATGTTTTGACAAGACATCCATTTCCATCACAATTAGAATGGACTCCTTATTGTTGTGCCTCTTTTCTTGAGATTCATCTTTAGAAGTTTGAAATACACATTTTAGTTTCAGTTCAGTTTATTTATTCATATAGCACCAATTCACAACAAATGTCATCTCAAGGCACTTTACAGAGACAATTTAACCAGAACATACCATTAAACTGAAAGGAAAACTAGTTTCTCTCCAGGATGGTGTAACAGCCAAATAGGAACAGACCAGATGAAGCTACTATGAGAAAAAGTAGAGAGAGCATAACGTTAAAGATTAAACTAACTAATTCTGTAGAGTGGGAGAATGGAGATAGAATAAAGCAGAATGATGAAAAAGGGGTCCCTATGTCCTCCAGCTGTCTAAGCCTATAGCAGCATTACTATAGAGATAGCACTGGATAACTGGAGCCACTCTAACTATAAGCTTTATCAAAAAGAAAATTTTTAAGGCTACCCTTAAAAGTGGGAGTAGGATAATATATTCCTATTTGCTTGTGTTTATTAACAGTATTTTGCACAAAAACAAAAAGCAAATTCCACTTTTTAAGGACTTGCAAACATAACTTCACAATTGAAGTCTGCTGTCATCCCTCCCTGAGCACCAAACTCCGACACATATTGAAAAAACTCTATAATGAAGAGAGATTTGGGGATTTATGAAAACTTTTTTCTTATTGACATCCATCCATCCATTTTCTTCCGCTTTATCTGGGGCCGGGTTGCAGATGAAGCAGCAGAAAGCAGAGATTTCCAGACATCCTGATCCACACACACCTCCTCCGGCTGCTCTGGAGGGACCCCGAGGTGACACCAGGCCAGTTCAGAGACATAGTCCCTCCAGCATGTCCTGGGTCTTCCTCGAGGCCTTCTCCCAATAGGAAATGCCTGGAACACCTCCCAAGAGAGGCAACCAGGAGGCATTCCGTAAAAAATGCCCAAGCCACTTAGCTGACTCCTTTCAACGTGGAGGAGCAATGACTGTACTCCGAGCTCCTCCCGGGTAACTGAGCTCCTCACCCAGTCTCGAAGGGTACACCCAGCCACTCTGCGAAGGAACATTTTGGCTGCTTGTATTCGCAATCTTGTCCTTTTGGTCATTACCCAGATCTCATGACCATAGGTGAGGGTGGGAACGTAGAACGAATGATAAATCAAAGACTTTGTCCCCCAACAATTGACAAGTTATTGAGAAAGTAAGGAAGGAGAAAAGTGGAAATGATAAATTAAGTGTTTTGGTTTTTGGCTTTAGAACCACCCTAAAAAGTAGTACACTTTTCTAGACTAAAGGTTGTCATCATTCTTAGGAGCATTTGTTGGAACAATTGGAGGTTGAGTGATTGAATAGTACAATCAGGGCCTGTTATCTGCAGCTTCCACAATAATGAAACACCCTTTTTGCTAAAATTGTGAGAGATGCAGAGCCATTTTCACCTCTACAATTATGTCTTCTATTGTTAAACCACCTTAAGCTAGTTTAGTTTAAGAAAAAAAATTGAAGGATACCTGTGAACATGTAAATAAAGACTGATTGTCAATTCTTCTTCATGTGTGGGTTTCTAACAGGCTGTGTTGACACTAAGTGCGCTCCGACGCTACATGACCGGCAGCAAAACAAACTTATTCACCTGGCAGCACCTTGACCCTCCTCCAAGAAACGTCAGAGCCACTCCGTACCCCATCCCCAACGGCGGCACCATCGTCACCACCAACCCCTACCAAGCCCCACCCTTCACCGAAACCCTGGACCCCCAGAAACTCACACAGCAGAGACCTGTGGCTCCTGCTTTTTAGATACGGAAAGTGGGGAGGTGATCTGAATGAAACAACACATTAAGCTGGAAATGAGGACCACCAGCCCTACTGGTTTTAGCGCGTTTCCATCCCCTCCAGGGAGAGGTGGGATTCTGGTTCAAGTGATGTAACATCTATTCTCACCATGGCAACAGCTGGCTAAGCTTAATTAGTTCTAAACACTTGTTCTGTACACACACAAATATTGATGCTTGCGAGCGCAGATGTAGTCACTCACCACCTGAAACCACATGTACAGATTCACACAGAGAAACATCCTGGCTGCATGTTCGTAGGATGAAGTGCAGAAAAAGAGAATTAGATCAGTGATGATGCTTTACTTGCCTCACGAATGAACTTAGCGGGTGGGACGTAAAATCTTTGTCGCTCTTTAATAAACACAAGCCAACGGCTGAAATTATGACCAGGATATTGTGAAATTAACGAGGAAAGCAACAGAAAATGCAGGAAATGCTACCATTTCTTGGCAGTACTGCTTATTATAGTTTCAGTGTTAGAAATGAATGTGTTTGAATATTTTATTGTGATCTGTTGAACTGGTTAGAAAAGGAAATAAACTGTAGTCATCCACACCATGATCCAAGCTGTGATTCTGCCTCTGTTCACATGGTTTTAAAATGTTCTCTCTCTCTTATTTTTGCTATATTTGATCTTAGGAACAGTTTCAAAAGTAATTTAATATTGTGAACGACATCTGAAGATGTGTCTGGCATATTAATCAACATCTGCTGGAAGCCCATAATTAGATAGAGATGAGCTGAATTCATTAGCAGTATAGAAGGCAGCTGCTGAATGTTGGTCGTATTTTTAGATTGTAGGGCACAAACGGGATAGAAATCAGCTTTTTCTGTCAGTCTTTGGGATGAAAAAGAATCAGAATGAAGAGTCATATGAAAGTTAGACAGGGAGTGGTTTTATTCCAGCTCTGTCCAATCATGTACATCTTGCTGAGTATCCTTTACTGCTATTATCCAGACATTCAGAAATGTAGAAATGCAGCTTTCTAATATCACTCCTGTATTTTTAATAAAATATAACCTCTAAAAACTGTAAGCATTGTTTCATCACTTGCATAAGCCCGTCTGTAGCTCCATCCAAGTCAGCTCCCTGCTCCTGTGAAGCTCCGTCTCTTTCAACAAGGAAGAAAAAGGGGGTCAGGCTCAAAGTTCAGACAACAGGGGACCTGCTAACTCTGCAAAGCTGCAGGCACATATATTACACTTAACTGTGTCTGCACTACTTCTACCCTGAGAATACAAAGACATACAGAAGGAGGGTGAAAGAAAAGGAGAGAATACAAATGGATGGGAGCTGGGAAGAAAAAAGGAGAGGTAGACACAACTAAAGCCCAGGTCACACTACGGTACATGGTTTTATCTGAACTGTTCCAAAAGTGAAATCCATTCTACAGGCTTTCATGAACTTGATCCATTTATGGCATTAAATTTACATAAAATCAAAAAGATATTAATGTTGTACAGATCTGCAGTCAGTGAAAAGCACTGTAGCTCAAAATGGAAGAGATAAATTAAGGGAAAAGACTATACTGAAAACCATAAGTTTATCTAAAACAATTTTCCTCTTAACACTTAAACATCAACATATGTTCAGAGTTTAATCCTCAGATCTAAGATTCAAACTTTCCTTTCACTAAAATTCTTGAACTATTTAATTCCTTTAAATTTACATTTCAGTTGTGACAGATGTTTTTCT
This sequence comes from Cyprinodon variegatus, assembly GCF_000732505.1. Lineage (NCBI taxonomy): Eukaryota > Metazoa > Chordata > Actinopteri > Cyprinodontiformes > Cyprinodontidae > Cyprinodon > Cyprinodon variegatus. The sequence continues at coordinate 287,696 of NW_015150605.1, forward strand.
TAATTATAACATAATTATAAAATCTGTACGTTGAGTAGTTTGATGTTGATTAAAACTATCAAGTGCTTTGCAAAGGTATTTATATCGCTTAAACCCCTACACATGTTTCTGAATCTTCAAAACCAAAAACTTTAATATAATTTAATTTTGAATTTATTGTGACAGAGTCAGAGATAACAGTGACATAAAAATTACCTGACAAATAAATCTATTAATCCAAACCTGAAAGGTGTGCCATGTATTTTTATTCTTTTATTTTACTTTGATACCCCTAAATAAATTCAAGTGCAAGAACAATTGAATAACATTAAAGGACAAACATTTTCCTTAAAGGTATTGTGGAAGATTTTCACTTTTTATTTTTTTTAAAGACCCAGTCCGCCTGCATTTAATAAAATGCACATGCAAAACTCTGTACCCGCTCCCAAGAGGGAACACCTATTAAATGTGTGCAAGACCATACACAAGCCCTTTTCTCCTCGTGCAGGCTCTGTTTAAAAGTTGCTGTTCTTATCATTTATACGAACTTACTGTGTCCGAACGTCCGCCCTAACCCCTAAACCCCTCAATCACTATATAGAGCGGGGACTATATAGTGCACTTTAAAGTGAACTCCGTTAACTTACCGTTCAGACAGATGATCACTGCTTTTTGCTCCCCGTTAGTCACGTAACTCCTCAAATGGTGTTAAACAAAACCAAAGGAAGTCCTATGTTTGCAGTTAGCATCAGTCAAAAAACCGATCGAGGGTGCTCTAGTCATGAAAAGACCATTTTTTTCATTTTCTGTAATAAATCAATTACATGGTGCAGAGTAAATATCACTGTGGACAAACTATTCCAACTGCAGAACATGGTGGTAAGAGAGTCATGCTGAGGGAGTGCTTCCCTTCAGCAGGGACTGGGAAACTGGTCAGAGCAGAAACTGAATAAAAGTAAATATTGGAAAACTCTGGAAAACTTGTGGCTAAGAGTTGAACCTGAGGTGGGGTTCATCATCTATGAGGACATGCAGCTATAGGGGCTTCTAAAATACATAGACTCAGGAGAGGTTTAATATGCCTCACTTTTTAAATTTTAATCTAGTAGAACGGGTTAAAAAATGGATGTCTATTTAATTTTCCTCTGCAATTATGCAATAATTTATTTTTAACTATCACACAAAATCCCACTGAAATTCAAAGCAGCTTGATATTGTAAAATGAAAAAATGCAGAAACGTTCAGATCATTTAAATACTTTTGCAAGGCACTGTAAATAAGAAGAACTTCAATCGCTGTGTTGTATTCTGACCTAGGCTTGTGTGGAAAAAGATGACTGATGGCAACAGGTGAAGAGCAAGCAAGGAAGGGAATTTACCAGTCGAATAAATAGAGCCGGGACTTGGCGGCTGCTGTGTCTGAACTAAAGCTAAGACTATGATAGAAGAAAGGGAAACTTCTCTTTCATGTGTGCAAGACGCACAAAAGAGTCTTTAGGCATTCTCACATCATAAATTATTTTCACACCCAGTGTAAATCTGATAAGAGAACAGGGCCTCTGGTGGGACAGGAGACCCTTCTGTTTTAGATTGCAGCTCA
>NW_015150605.1:290698-299119 GCF_000732505.1 Cyprinodon variegatus
ATCCATCCATCCATCCATCCATCCATCCATCCATCCATCCATCCATCCATCCATCCATCCATCCATCCATCCATCCATCCATCCATCCAGTACTACTTTGTGCATCAGATATGGACTACATGTTATTCCGACTGTAAAAAGCCCAGGATGGGAACCAACAGACATTGGGGCTTGCCAATTATCATACTCATAATACCACGTTGTCCATATCAGATGGAAATGGATACCTATAAATTAAACCTTTAAATTAAAATAAACTTGCCTCAATAATCCAACAGAATTACAAAAACACCAGCTTTGCCATAAATCTTTATAGGGACATACTGTATGCCCACATATATTGCATTGATTTTCTCCCCATACCTGACTACATGAATGCATAATGTATTTAAGGTAATTTGGAAACTAGTGTTTTCAACCTTCTGTCCTTAGGGTGCACCACCCTGCATGCTCAAGCTGTTTTTCTGCTTCAGTACTGAATTTTTAAATGTATGAATTGTTAACAAGCTTTTCAGTGTTGTCTTGACAAGCTGTTAAGGTAAATGATTCCTTCAAACCTAGTGTGTTTGAGAAGGGGAAGATTTTTTCCACTTCTCTCATATCTGCTATTCTCTGGTAGATTAAGGCCAAACTTGAAGCAGGGGACGAGAGACAGGCAGTTTCTGCAGTCTGACTGCAATCTCTTCAGAAACTGGACAGGGCTGTTACTAAGAGCATTTTATTTTAATCAAAGCTTAAAGCTGAGGTTGTTTTTAGAGGATTTATTTTCTTTTCCTACTAACATTTGTAACAAGACTCAGAAACTCATAATCAGTTCAAACATACAGCACAACCTGCTTTAACAGAGGCTTTAACTGAAGTAAGCTTATAATATTGTCAGTGTAATTTAAATGCAAATGAAATTTAAAAGTCTCTGCGCATCGGTGAACAAATAAAATATGGGTTTAATAATAGATAACAGCATAAAATGACGCACCTGTCTTCTTAGCTGTCTGCCTGCAGAGCGGAAGGATGCTGGTCGCTTTAGGACCGAACTCTCTGGAACGTAGGTGGGACTGAGCTTGTTTCTGTCCAAACTCTCCTCAGGACTGAGCCAGCATGAACGTCTTCTCTCAGCATCTGTAGGACTCAGCCTGACAGATGGATATCTGTCTATACTGTGGCTGGACAGGAGCTTTGGCCGGTCTGTGTTGGGATCTGGGTTCAGCCTATATCCATCCATACTGCGAGTGGAGCTGAGTCTGTGTCTTTTTATTCTATGGGTAGGGCTGAATCTGTAGCCATCTATACTGTGAGCTGAGCTCAGTCTGTGCCTGTTTGTCCGGTAAGCTGAACTGAGCCTGTATCCCTCCATGCTGTCAGCTGGACTGAGTCTGTGTAGTGATTGCTTGTCAGTGGTCTGAGAGGTGCTGAGCCAGATTATGGGCTTGGAGCTACGTCCGGATCCTAGAGAGGCATGGCTGATTGCAGGAAGAGCTCCTGGAACCTGCAGCAGAGAGCTGCCTCCACTGGAACCCAGAGAAGACATGGAGCCTGTACAAAACCATACAATAATCAGACATAAAAAGAGAGGTATGCAAAGACACAAGCTGTAGTAAAATCTGTTTTTTTACCTGAAAACTTTAACATACAGGACAATGTTAATACTTCCTTGGGTTAATTTTTATATTACAGTCCCTCACAGTTTGATTCACCCCATTTAATTTTTTCATATTTTGCAAAAATACAATTACATAAATACTAAGATAATTAGTAAGAGACTAAAACACAAAATAGCATGTGAAGGAAAATTGTGAGATTTACAGAAGTGTCGGTAGTTTGGAGAGATTTGAATTGTTCTCAGAGCCCCAGATGCTCTACAAAGCCAAAACAGTTAAACTCAACTTCAGAAATTATGTACTAAAAGTAATTCCTTTCCCCCTAACAGCTACTTTGTTTGGAGACATTAATTGAACACCCACGTTTAGCTCTTATTTCAATGGGATCAGCAGTTTCAAATCAGGAACCAAGTTGGAAATGGACCAAAGATCCTCTTATTGATAGCACACTTAACCTTGTGGGCCACCGAGCCTACTAATCATATCTGGGAACATCAAATGCAAAGTGGACTCTGTGCCTCTGGAGTAGTCAAGGTTGAACATTCCCAGTAGTTCTGTGCTCACATTTTTACACTCAGTCATCCCCCATGTTTTATATCTACAGATACAAACCACCCTGCTAAAATGTCCTTGAAGGTCTTTGGCAGCAGCAAAGAGCACAATGATTTTTGTATGAAACCTCAAGCTTTCGATGAAGGCACTAACTGGTCTTTAAAAGATATGGCAGCAATCATAAGACTAAATACATTATGAGCATGAAATTAATATTGATTAGTGATTATGGCTTTCATGGATTGGAATGATTTTTACAAATGATTAGAATTATTACAGAAAAAATGTGGTGCACAGCTTTGAATTTATTGTTGCCTTTCTCTAATCTACACATTGTCAGTACACATGCAAGACAGAATATAGAGTAGAGAAAGACATGGAGCGGTTAAGAGGTTTGAGCTGACTGTGCAGTCCACTCCCAGGGATTCACTGCCTCCTTTTAAAATTCCTAATACTTTTAAATTACAAATTATATGCAGCACTTTGTGTCAGGTGTTGAGTGTTTTAAAGAAGTTCATAAATAAAGTTAGGATTGTGTAGTATTCCATACTTTTAGGCCCTTATTACTAAAAGGCATGTAGAATAATGACATAATCTACACAGAACATCAGCTAGGCCCAAAAAGCAACAAATCTTCTCTGGATATAAATACAGTTAAGAACAAATGAGAAACAAAGTCAATGTAATTGATATCTAATGGAGTGGAAATGCTTACAGATTTCAAAGTCTTTGAGACTCCAAACAACCACAGTAAGAGCTATTAATCAAAAATCAAGAAAGCATAGACCAGTGGGAAACCTTCCAGCAGTGCACATCCTACCAAAATGACTTCAAAAGTGCATAAAAGAAATAATTCAAAAAACACTGCTAACAATTCCAGTGATTATTTTACTTGAAAAATATTCATATAGAGGGATTATAATTTAGCGTAAGACCTCCTCAACACACCCAAGGACCTATTTTTCAGATGTGATCAACCAATAAATAGGTCTTATTAGCAGTTATCAATCCCATAGAAAACTATTTTTGTTTTTGGTTTGTTTAATGTGAGCAACAGGTGGATATTTTATATATATATATATATATATATATAGATGAAGAACTACTTAATTCATATTACAGCTAAATATATTCATTAATTCTGCAAGCTAAAAGGGAATAACCATTTGGATTAAGATTTTAGGATTGGGATTCATTCGGTGCTAACAACCAGCTGAGGAGACACAATGTAAAGTCATTCTACGGGACTGATCACAGCTAATAACTGTCATTTAATGGGATTATATATTTAGGATTTTTAAAATATTTTCTAAATCATAGTTTTTTTGTATGCGTGTTAATCGCTGGTAAATTCGCTCTATGATTAATCTCTACTATGGCACAAAACACATTTCTTTTTAGCACTGATACGGCTAAAAGCACCTGACGTGTGTTTTAAATTTTTGAATCTCAGAGTCAGTTTAGTACTATGTTTTACATTTGGTGCAGTTTTACTACAAGCATACCGGTAGCTTATTTGTTCATAAATGTTGTACACCTGGAAATATTTTTCATTTTTCCTTTTTAGTACATTTCTGTCCAGAACAGTATTTTGTACTGCTTTCTGTATGGTGATCAACAGACAGAAACTTCGAAAGAACCACTCAAAGAATATTACTTCTGGAATAAGTAATAAAATATCAATTTAGATGGAACAAAGAAGAATAATGTACTTCAAACCTACTTCAACTTATTTGTCATTAATCTTAAAAACCTCTTCGGGGCTTTAATAACAGTACCTCTAGTTGCACAGCATCACATCTCAGCTGTCAGCTCTTTATTGAAGCAATGATTTTTACAGAAGTCCAATTAGTGGCTTCAGGCCTCTGAAAGCTGTTCAATTCAAGCTGATGTAAAAACGTCAAATTACCTGAGTAGCTGTAGCCACAAACGGCCTCGAGGCCAATGGGGGCGTAAGAGGAGTATCTGAGAGGTGGGACATAGTTGTCGCTGGGGAGAGACAGCATGCGTCCCATCCTCCGCAGGTTTCCATGGGAACAGTCCTCGTTTTCCAGTTGCACCTGCCCAATCAGATCCAATCCTCTGTTACTGTTACTGTCACCCCTTCTCCCTTCACCAACTACTTTCAAGGAATGCGGGGGTTACCTGAACAGGTGGCTCCACGTTCATCTCTAGGTCTCCACCTACCGACATGCAGCTGAGACGGCGGGTCGCCTCCTCCCTCTCCCTCTCCCTTCTCTCTTCCATCTCCTTCTTCTCCTCCATCTCCTTCCTCTCCTCCATCTCCTCCAGCTGCGCCTCCTTGTTGCTTTCCTCCAGGTGCTTCATCAGAACGGCGACGACCACGTTGACCAGCACGAACTGTGCCGTGAGGACGAAAGTGACAAAGTAGACAGGGGAGATCAAGGGCAGGTAGCTGAGGCAGTGACGGTCATTCGGGCGGCAATCTCTCAGCGTGTCCTGAAAAAAGACAGAGAAAAGAGAAGATAATGAAGTAAATGGTTGTTCATTTCAAAAAGTGAAGTTATATATTCAAAATGGGAACCATAGTTTCAATAAACACAATGACATAGTTCAGAATTTATTTCTTTTAAGTGATGATTATGACTTACAGCTAATGAATAAAACAAAATAACATCCTAACATTGGAATATTAGATAAGATCAAATTAAAGACTTTTGATACATGAATACCATCCTACCGAAAACCTATACAGAACATATACTCAGTACTTGTTCAGGGTTTCTTTTGCAATAATTACTTCACCAGTGCAGAATGGCATGGAGGGGATAAGACTGTGGTGTTAATGAAGCCAAGGTTACTATGATGATCAGCTTGTCTGCATAGTTGGCTCAGATGACTCTTGTCTTCTTCATGACAATACTCCATAGATTCTCTATTAAATCAGGTGGTTCTTTAAGCCAATCAAGCACAGTAATACCATGTTATTAAAGCCGGTTATTGCACTTGTCAAGGTGTGACTGTACCTAAAGTTGCTAAAAAAAATCAAATTGGCATCTCCTAAAACCTTGTCAGCAGAGAGAAGTATTACATTGCAGATATAAATCAATTATTTAAGGCATCCTATTTCACTTGAGAGGCATCTGTATAAAAGATAAATGGATAAAGAGAGGCGTGTTGAAGGATAGTAATGTGCTTCTAGCTGGATCCAACAGGGGGAGATGTTTAACTGAATGTGATCTCCTGTGTGTGAGTCTGTCACAGAAGTCATCCAGGCTCTAATGTAAGCAGCTCCTATTCTGTCATAAAAACAGTGATGTGCTCTCTGCTTAATGCACTCTCTGCCTCACTTCCAGAATGCACACGATCACAAATATGCACTCTACATTTTATCCTAAGTCTTTAGAGAGGTAAAAACAGATCTAACCTTCATAATCCCATTCCAGTTGTCTCCGGTGGACACCCGGAAGAGCGTGAGGAAAGCCATGCCAAAGTTGTCGAAGGTGGCGTGCCGACTAAGACCCTCACAAGGGTTCTCGTCTGAACACTCTATAAGAGGATGAAAAAAAAAGCATTGGAGGCGATAAACGTTGGAAAGCAGAGAAAGGAAGGAAGAAGAAAATTAGTTGTTTGTAGACTGGAGCTCTGATTGTCATAATTAACGTTTGCAAGTCAACAGAAATTTGTTCTTGTTATGCAATCCACAGAAATCACACCAGTGTCAGCTGAAGCACACACTCATTAGCGATTCAACACTGGTTCTATGCACACACATACACAAACACACACGCACACACTAACCCAGTTTTCCAAAGAGCTCAACTCCCAGAGCTGCATAGATGAAGAACAGCAACATGAAGAGCAGACCCAGATTCCCCACCTATAGACGGACACATGACACGCACACACAGATATATAAGGTATATGATACACAGAAAGAGAGACATGAACAGCAAACATCAAGAGAAAGAGAGAGAGATGCGAACATGCAAACGGATATAAAAATAAAGCGCAAACGCAGAGACCGCTGAGCATTTACTCAACTGATGTTTAGTACGTCTTTAAAAAGTAACAGGAGCAATCAAAGACACCTGAAGTAGAATCAGATTTCACCATAAGAAAACACAAGTGCAGAATCAGAGGCTGGATCCAGCTCTGATGAATTTCGAAGCTGCTTGTTTATTCTAACTCAAACCCGTCTTAACCCCTGATTTGCTGTGCAGTGGCAGTCGGACACCACAGCAAAGGACCGAGACTGATCAATCCCTCGCAGCAATAAGTTACTTCATAAGAAACTTTTGAGTGTGGGCAGGATGGAAGAGATCATCCATAAAGTGACACAAACTACAGAGTTTCACAGATGACTTGGAATACCTGCATAGAGGACTCCTGTATCTTAGGAGAGTGCTCCGTGGCTTCTCATTTGATTTCAGAGATTTTTGTTCTAAAAACAGCTTTCTGTTTGTCATTGTGTTCAAGGCAGTTCAACAGCTACAACTAAAAGATATTTTATGTCTACATGTATCTAATATTTTCCTTTTTCAAACTGCAGTTTATATTTTTCCTATATGATGGAGTCACCAGCCATGGTCGGATCTATAAGTTGAAACCAAATAGAACAAATCCAGTCGTGGAAAAAACGTCTAACTCATGATTAAAATAAAATAAAAAAAGTTAAATACAATCCACTGGAAATTGTTTCCAAGTTTGAATACTTTTTGCTTTCCATCCAGGAAGTTTTTTCAATTTAAAATATCAGGAATAGCGTTGCGGTGTAGGTTTTATACAATAGCCCATCAAAACCTTGTTTTTGTTTTGAAAACATCATGATTAAAGTTTAGTGGAACCAACTTATGTAGGATAAGGATCTCAGTAATTCATTCTGTGTTGCTACATCACATGCCACGAAAATTGTCTGGAGGAGTTTTGGTTCTTATACATAGAGTTTAAGGAGCTACTTCACTTCGTTGAGGTTCAGAGACAATTTTTTCTGCACAATTAGCTGTTTCATCCAGAGGTCGGGACTTTAACTCAGCGATAGCAGGAACTTGATTCCTTAATTTGTTGCTACAGAATGATTAGGTATACACGAGAGCCCGTTATCATGGTGTTGACTGCAAGATATATCCATAAACAAAGCCCTAAGCATAATCCTTTCACCTCCTTGCTTGCCAGTTGGTGAGAGGCGTTCCTGTGAGATATAGTCAGGCATCTTTTCTTTTGTCCCCAGTGTTCAAAGCAAAGTCTTTTTAGGCTTTTCTACCACTTCTCTTTTTAGGGAAGCATATTGCCTATGGCGATCCTTTCGAGCACTGAACATATTTATCCAAGGTTCTTTTTATAAACCTAGACATTTAACGTCTGAAACAACTACTGATTCCTCTAAAGTCTGAGATTAATTTCTAGATTTTTGTTCTGTTTTTCTGATTAATGTAAAGCTTGACCTTGAGGAGATAGCTGTGAACCTTAAAATCTTTTTTGTTTGTTAATATGCTGGACCATATATTTCAAAGAGTTTGGAAGTAGCTTTATAACCTTTGCAGAAACAATTCCAGCTCTAAGGTTGTCCTTGAGCCTTGGCATTATGTTCATCTACATCTTTATACACCAGAGAAGCACACTAACAAAGATCCTCCTGTAATAGAAGAGTTCTGGCTTTTTGATGAACAGTAAATCAAATATATTTCATCACTAACCTCTAATAATACTTCTGATCTTGTAAGCTGTGGATGCAGTAATGGCAAAAAAATTTCTGTTGGCACTGTCTAGCGGGTACGCCATCTAGAACTAAAACTTTAGTCTAGTGACAGCCACAGTCAGGCACTGTTTAAGATGGCTTGTGCTGGTCTTTAAGGTGAGAAAAAGCTAAACATAAAACTGCACCTAAAATTACAGTTTGTCAACCAGGAAACATAATGATATAAATGAATGAAGGCTTGGCACTCCTGAAGAATTGTATTCACCTCATTCATCATCATACATAAAGTATTCTAAGCTGGTAACATATAGCAAGATAATTTGATAATCAGATTTTATTTCTTCACTTTATAAGTAATTTCATTGATTTGTGAAACAATTTAGTGCCAAATTTCTGTGCATTTTTAGGATCAGGAGCTGGATTAAAGGTTAAAAGATGTTTAATCAATTTAATCATCAAAGGGTGTAGGTTTTCTATTTAAGGAATACCATGCATCTTTTTGAATTGGTACATATAATGGTCTTACACTTGGCAAAAAAGAAAGATACAGTTAGGAGTCCAATAACTGTAGTTTTGCACAGGAACATCCTTACCCTTCACTGAGGAGCCCAG
>NW_015150605.1:299659-301681 GCF_000732505.1 Cyprinodon variegatus
TGCTACTACCACAGATGATCTCGCTCTCGAAATGGAATTGAACGATTCAGATTAGCTAGCCGAATGAATAGAAGGGGTAGAGCGTAGCCGCCTGTGGTCCGGGCTCCCTGTTACGACTCCACTCCGCTTTGTTTTATGAACAGTTTAGTTTGTGCCTTCAAGTCGCTGCCCATAGGAAGACGTTACTTGGATATAACCTAACGGAATATCTTCACAACAGCTCCAAATGATACAAAACTCATATGGGTGAGTAGAACATGATGTAATAATGTAAAATCAAGGGGCCTAAGTAAAAAAAACAGTGTTCCCCTTTAAGGTTTACATTTTTAAGACAAAATGGTTTTCGAAATTTCAGGAAAGTTATTTGGTCATTTGGGACTTTTTTCTGATCTTGAATATACGTGTATTATTCAGAATGTAGTAAGTCCCTCAGTGTGATCTAGGGGTTCAAGTTTGAAACCTAGTTGTGTCAGGAAGGGTATCCAGTAAAGTCTTAGACTGCCAAGTCTAAGTGTAAGTTAGAATGACTTGCTGTAATGTGCTGCGACCTCTGAATGAGGGAGCAGCAGAAAGGACCCATCATTTACGAGTGCTGCCATCAGACTGAACAGCAAATAAGTAAATGCAATGGATTTTTTTTTAAAGATAGTATAAACTAAAACATAATTATTATTGAATAAAAAAATCAAACTAAAATATATTATAAAGCAAAATAAACTTTACCGGGAATTAAGGAATTTATTAATTAATAAATGTGAAAATATAAAAAATAAACTTCATTATAGTCATATAAAAATGTTCCTGTTATATATATTTTTTATACATATATGCTTTTTAAACTCATAAAAGTTTTTTTTTATCTTTTAGCATTTCTATAACTTGTTTGTGTTTTGACATCCTGCTTTTATGAAGAGAAAACGGTTGTCTTTTTTAATGAGAGGCTTTCAGACTGGCTCATATTTTTATCTCTTCGCAGCTACCTAGCAGTAAAACAAAGCTGTAGTAAATCTGCGTGCTGTGTAAACATAATCAACCTGGAGATTTAAATGCAACACGGATCAAGAATCAGCAATCAGCCTGTAGCCAATTTGCCTCAGGCTAATTGCTGCTGTTGCATAGTGGTTTGTTGGTTTTGCAGGTTTAATGCCAGTCGGTTGGAGAAATCTGCTGTTTGCAAACCATGCAGACAGGGGTCACTGACAAGTTGCTGCATATACCGGTATAATAATAAACAAGCAGCCTGCCTTTCATCAGCTCTGACCACCAGACAAATAGTTGAAAAGACTGCTTTAACTCCACAGCATCAGGCTGGCTTCTTACCTGAGGCAGAGCTTGCATCACGGTGTCCAACAGAGCTCTCATCCCTGTGGCCATCTTCAACAGCTTCAGCACTAAAACGTCACAACATGTCATCTCCTGTCAGCTACAATACATGTTACTCTGTGTGTATTTCTGCTCCAGTGTGTTACCTCTTGTTATTCTGAGGACCCTCATGATCCGTATAATTGTGGGATTGATGGGGAGGGAAGCACTCAGGTCTATTTCCTCCAGCGTGATTCCCATTATGGACAGCAACACAATAGCTAGGTCCAACTGGTTCCATCTAATAAAGAAAAAAGAAAAAAAGCTTTTTCTTTACATCTAAAACATTTAAAATATGGTTCAGTTTGAAAGTAAAAAGTAGTTATGTTTCTCGCAGTAGATAATTATTTTGCATTAATCCAGAGTAGTTTTTTTCAGAAGCAAAACTGCTAGCTAGAGATATGATAATTGATGATTATCCTCGAAACTCAAATATTAGAAGATGAGGGACACTTTCAAAATAGATGTGTTCCAGTTTTCTGCTTGTTGACTGTTATCATCTCCTATTAATTAATTCCCATATATATATATATATATATATATATATATATATATATATATATATATATATATATATATATATATATTTCACATTAGGTGAAAAAAGGGCCTTTTAATTAACATCCTCTATTTTATGTAACCCCAAAATATTATTGTCAT
>NW_015150605.1:304641-337847 GCF_000732505.1 Cyprinodon variegatus
CAGAGATTTGTTTTCAGTCTGACACACCTTCAGTATTTCCATCACTGTAAGAAAGGAAGACAAACTCTGCCTAAATGAGAACAGGGATAAATATCATGCAATAAGGACTGTATGGTTTCTTGATCTCCCATTGCAAAGATAAAATACAATTCTGGCTGAATGAAATCCATCCATCTATTTAACTGGAATGAATAGTTCAAAATCTTTTTCCCACGACAGGTAGAAAATTGTTTGGCATTAATCCAGAGTAGTTCCTTTAAGAAACTAAAGTTAACTGCTAGACAGAGATATGATAATTTATGATTATCCTCGAAATTCAAATATCAGAAGATGGAGTGACACTTCCAAGGTAAATGCATTCCAGTTTTCCGCTTGTTGACCACTGCTTTTAGTGAGCTATAGCTACAGTACTGTTACAACCTCAACAAAAAACAGAAACACTGTTCTACGCTGTAATCTGTGAAAATACAAAGCAGTTGAACATATTGTGCAAGAAACACAAGTCGAACGATTTTTTTATTGCTATGAGGCAAAATCAAATGTGGTAAAATTCCAGTGTTGGTGTTGAATGTTTAAAGTTAATTCACCACATTTTTAGTCTAATTTTGTCAGGGCTCCAGTCTGTGTGTTTGTTTTTTGTGTTTGTCTCCCTTCCTCCAACAGGAGGCGACTGGTTCTGGTCCGCCTCCTAAAACACCTGCTGATGGTTACCTCGTTAACGGAGTGCTCTTAAGCTGCTGACTGCCACTACCTCAACGCCAGAGTGTTTGCCAGTTTTGGGTACTCTAGCCAAGCTGAGTTTTTGCTGAGTAAGACTGAGTTCTTGTCAACCTGAGTTTAAACTTTGTTTTTTGTCTTTGCCTCTCAGCAGGAAGTCATCCCGCAAACTGGATCTTTCGGACCTTCACTCCCTGGAGGGATCAACTGAGCCTCAAACTGAACTGAGGATACAAACTGGAGGTTTGGACCCAGTTTCCCAGAGAGGACGTTGAGTTTACACACTGAGCAAGGGAATCCTCTCCACTTCAACCCATTCAAGTACCGCAGGAAATCTGAGTGGCAGTCAGTTTCTCCGTTCACCTACAACCGACCGTGTTCTGGATAAACCCTGTTCCGCCCTCCACCGAATCAGACTAACACTGGAAACCAGCACACAGATTGGAGTCAAAGATTCTACAACTTCTCTGGAAATGTGAGTCTACAACCAGATCCTCCTCTCCAAATCCAACGAATGAAATTTCCCACTGAGCCTGAACTAATTGCTGTGTCTTCCCCTCACCTTCCAGTTCCGGCTGAGCAGAGTTCAGAGCAACACTGTACGGTGCTTTATCTCTTCAATAAAACCTGTTAAACCTTTTCCCCTGGTCTCTCTGAATTGGTTTCTCTGCATGTGGGTCTGAGCTTTAGATAAAACCATGACAATTTAAAGGTATAGTGGAGGATTTTTGCCAATGTTTGAAAAGACCCGCCCTGTCCAAATGCACATGCACAACCCCGTACCTGCTACCGAGAGAAGACGCCTATTAAACACGTTTGAGAGCATGCACGTTCCCATCTCTCATCGTGCACGCTCTGTATAGAAGTTGCTGTTTGCATCACTCATACAAGCTTGCTTTCCAAAAGAAGATTTGAAATTTTTTCACTATGTCAGTGTCAAGTAAAAATGGGGACTAGCACGTACTGTAGGACGGCCTTATGTAAACATATCACCAGAATGATTGACAATTAGGAAGATTATTTATTTATTATTTTGATGATCCACCCAGAAAAAGAACATCTTCCACTATACCTTTAAGAATGAGAGAGAGAGTTCTGCTATGAATGTACAATTTATATTTTAGTTTTAACAAATGACATTTTTTATCCATAAATGCAAGTTCCAATATACACATGTATTTTCAATATCTGGTCACAAGGACCAGAAATCGGCAGGTCAGATGTTTTAAGTAAGTACAGCCCAGACAGAGACAACAAGCAGATTATCTACTGCTGGAACTACTACTATTTATAGTCTTTCACTCGATCCTCACATCAGTAAGTCTGAGCTATCCCTTTAAAGCTTTATGTTGATTAATATGAATACCTCTCTTTGAAAAATCGTCGCAGGCCAAAGGCGATGAGTTTCAGAATCGCCTCAATCACGAAAACCAGAGTGAAGACGTAATTGCAATACTTCAGTATCTCTTCCAGGTACTGCAGGACACAAAGAGAAGATAAAGACTTACAAAAAAAAAAAGAAAGAAAGAAAAACCCCACTGTTCCTCACTGTACCTCCCTTCATTACTATGGTTCTGGGACAGGTAGCAGTAGGAGTTGCCATGGTTACCTTAGGCTGGTTGTAGTGCTCCATGCTCATGGTGAGAAGGTTTGTGAAGATGATGATGGTGATGAAGAGATCCAGGTAGTGGCTGGTGCACACTGTGTGTATAGATCGGCGCAGCGGGGAGTAGTCGGCGTAATATGGCTTCTCTAGGGCCCCTGTGAGACACACACACACGCACGCACACACATACACAGACAGTCATTAAAATGTTTCTAAAAGAAAAATATTATATGGGCTATGAAGTCACCGATGAAGCGGGTGCCAGGTGGCACTCCGCTGCGTGTGTGCTGACTAAAAGTGCCACCTCAGGAATTTAATCCTATCCATCATGGACACACACTCTCCGAGGCACCTCAAGGTGTCTTTGGGCAGAAAATCTTTGCTTATCTGCTGCTACTGAGTAAGAGGAAAGCACTACTAGAGATTACACTGCAGAGAAAGAGTGGACGGAGTGAGTCACCAATGTGGTAGTGTAAAAAACAGATAAATAAAAATGAATGTACGTGCATGTCCTGAGTGTAATAAATATAGAAATTAGTTTTTGCAGCAAATAAAGAAGTTTTGCAGCAGTGTGCGTGTTATTAGACATACACCATGTGGAAAAGACCATGCTGATATACATGTCTATTGCATATTTGATCTAGTTTCCTGTTTTTAATTAAATGAAGTCTTAAAGGTCAAATGTGTAGAAAATGATAAAGGTGAAAACAGGACCATCACAGGCTCCAATATCCTTTATGAAATGCCTAAAATGTAGAAGAGGCTTAGTGTTTCATGAATAAAAATTGCTTATGGACTTTTGTGCTCCATTCATAGGCGAGAAATCGTATATTTTTCCCAGTATAATACAAAAGTGGATGGCTTGTCATCTGGTGATTAGAGAAGTTTTGTGAGCCTTGGAAAAATACACTGTCTAAACATGGGAAATGCCAAAGCACCTAGATTAAGGTTTAAGAAGCTTTTTGCTATTGGTTAGCAAAATAATCACAAGTTGAATCCCAAAAGTAAATTATTCTTGAAATAAGTATATTTGAAGAGGCAAGTAATATAGTTGGATAAAATTAGATGAAATGGTTTACGTTTAAATTAAGCAAAACAAAAACAAATAATAATAAATTTTCTTACTTCAAGTACATAATATCTTATTTTATTTAAAGGTCAAAAATGGTCATACCATTGACAGTTCATCTTATTTATCTGGTCAAATTAGGGGGAATCTCTTTTGTTCTAGCTGTAGGTTTGAAGACATTAAAGAAGAAAAATAAAAAATCTGGTTCTACAGGAGGACTGAATACAAACACTCACCCGTACCTTTCAGATTTTGAACATCATGTGCCACCTAAATATGTCTCACTTTTTAATTATAAATCTCTCTGAATCTCAACACAATATAATGTTCATTATTTCAACTTCGATTATTTTAATCTAAAATGTAAAAAAAAATGTGAAAATAAGCTGAGCATCAACATACTTTAACCAATATTTATGGAAGAGCTTTTAAATGCAGGATGCTCTGGTGTCAGATGACCCTGATATTAAAGTTGACTCCTGCCAGTTATCGTTTCTGTGTCCATCCCCACCCACCACCATAATGCTCTCTCACTTCTCCTCCTTTTCTCCAGCCGCTTCTGTCTCTTCTCCTCCCTCAGCCTAGCCTCTTCCTCCTCCTGCTGCTGGCGACACTTGTGAAAGTTTTCCACCACCACGCCCACGAACATGTTGAGCACGAAAAAGCTGACAATGAGGAGGAAAGAGATGAAGAACAGCAGCATCCAAGGGTTGTTGTTTCTTTTGGGCTGCAAAAAAGGACATGGATAGTGAGAGAAGAAGGGAGAGAAGTTAGATAGGTGGGCAAAAGAACAAGCACAGTAAGAAGGAGAGGAGAAGGGGAGCGTAAGCAATGAGACAATGTAAGTTCTGACTCAGCAGTAAAACTGCCAGCACTGTCACAAATATTCATCCATCTCCTTCTTCCCCTTATAATAATTCTCATCTGAAATATTTCTCCTGTTCCTCAGTCAAACAGTCAGATTCAGCAGAACAAAAGACTAAAAACATTCACTGTCTAAAAGATCTGAATGCCTTTGCGACATTCACTGTTATGCTCACCTGCTGGTCCACCCCAACAGCGTCCAGGCCGTCGTACATGATGCTCACCCAGCCGTCCTTACAGGACAGCACAAAGAGTGACATCAGAGCCTGCATGGGCGAGGCGAATTTAAATCAGTGCCACGCTGACAATCAGTTTCTCACAAATAGGCGTCACAGCAAAAAGATGTGTGGGTGTGTGACAAACCTGTCCGAGGTTGTCAAAGTTGTATTTCCGCCGAATCCAGCGATAACCTGCCTGCAGACACTCGGTTTTGTTTGTGATGTTGCTGACATTTAGCCCGTCGCAGTAGAAAAATTTGCCTTTAAAAAGCTAGAGAGGTGAGAATGTAGAAAAATACATGAAACTCTGACCTCTATGTGTGAAAAAGGCAACAGAGCATGATGATGAGTTTCATTGGTCTGCAGTGAAAAACAGTGTCACATATTACAATGCTTCTCTCTGCACACTAGCTGCAGAGTTTGCTCTTATTAGAAAATAATTAGCTGATGCTGTGTTCCTAGAAATAAAAGACTCCAAAATGTCAGCTTCAGCGCTTCAAGGCTTCATCTCTTCTGCAAAAGTTAAATGAGAATATTAGTGGGTATATTTGCAGTAGGCACAGAGCCTAATTCACAGCCCTTCGAAGATTTTTACATTTTATCAAGTTACAACAACACATTTCAATGTATTTTAATGAGATTTTATGTGATAGAAAAAACAAAGTGGGGTTAATAATTTACTGAAAGAAAAAAAGGTGTGTGTGTGTGATTTAAAAAAATAAACCAAGAGAAAAAATATTGCACACACTTATGTTCAGATCCATTTAATGTAATCCTTACTAAATTTATAGATTTGTCATGTAATCCCTGTATAATCCAGCAGCATGAAACCAGCAAATACCAGTAAAGTGAGGAATAAACCTGAAATGGTAATGTAAAGTTTTAAGATAACCCAGCACTTCCGATGGACCACTTTTCACAAAGAGTCCTAAGACAAAAGTAGCTTTTAGTGATGTCATTTTAGGTAAAATATTTCTTTGTATTCAGTCTTTTTCAGATAAAAGGTGTTCACAAAGTGGCCTTGTTTATAAGAGAGCGGAGGAATGTGAGAAGGCTTTTCAGCAAGCCTCACAGTTTCTCAGAGAAGATGGCAGAAACAGAGGGAGCTGTTTGGCTAATCATCAGTTTAAATGTGGAACTTATGAGCACATAAATTTCTCTAACAATCATACAATTAGTAATAGGGAGATAAGCGGAATCTTAGCATTCCTATAGGGGGAAATCAATTAGATGTAGCAGTTGCACAAGGTGCTATTAAGGTAATGTTTTTTTAAGACAAATAATCATAGGATTAATAAAAATTTCAAAAGAAATGAAAAAAAGATACTAAAAAATGTAATTAGTCAAACGTTCTTGATAAGATAAAGCACAATAATATATAGAAGGACCACCAAAGGTGAGAAAGTATATTTGTGTTGTGGATAATGACTTAATTTCTCTGAATCAAATGTGTAGGAGCAGGAACACATTTAAAAGTCTCAGAAACAAGAACTATTGCAATCAAATGTTTACCGGTGGATTGTAAGCATTAAAAAAGGGAGTAACATGTAATAAGAGCAGATTTACCTATCCATTTGTACTTTTTTAAAACAATGTTTCAAGAGTTGAATAAGTGAAGCTATCTATTAAAATCTAAATGTTTTGACAAATAAGACACAACAAAGGCTTTTTATGTCAGAATGCAGATCTGTAAAAAAAATATATAGACTCATTCCTGTAAAATATTTTTCTTTCATGAGCTAGCCTTTCTTACACTATTCTTTTGCTCCCAAATTAGGGCATTAATGAAAAGAACGGCATTAACCAACTGCTTTTGATGGAATCCATTTCAATCTGAAAAACTCACATTGAGACAATTAGGAGAAATGTATTGATAGAATTACTTTAGTCTTTGGCGCTCAGACCTCGGCAGGAAGCATTGCGCTTAATTTTGATAGATATGCATGAACAGGAGTAAAGAATAGGGCTGTCCCCCTCCCCCAGGCCTGAAACTGGTGGTGGAGTGGAGATAGATGAATTTGGTCAGTCTGTAGACTGCTGGTTAGCGAGACGGTATGCTGAGCTTTATAGGGAGATCCAGTGGATTGCGTGAGCTGATACTAGAGCTTCACTCAGGGACCTGGAAGATGGAAGTCCAGTTTGGACAACACAGGTTGAGAGAACCTGTCCATGATGAGCAAGCATGGACAGGCATAGACGTGGGTTGAAACAGTGTCATCTGAATGAAGCTACACAGTGCATCCGCCGCCTGCCTGCGCACAGGAGCAGAAAATTGCGAATCGGAGGCCTTTAAAGAGGAAGTTTTGAGGACGATTGGCTTTCGTGGAGGTGTGGTTCAAAGCTTATTGGCTGTGCAGCAGGTGGATGAAGGAAAGCAATGAGTTTCTTCAGTTGAACTAAAAACTATGATTCCTTTTTTTTTTTTAAAGAAAATCCTGTAATTGATAGCTAGACAGAAAATAATCATTGGGAGTTATGACTGCTATAGGAGTTTCTAAGAGCTAATAAAGGGGTCATAGAATGACTTTATAGGGTATTTGCAGCTGGTCCTTAAGGTCTCTAATTAGAGTGTGTCACATTGCTTTGGCTAAAAATGGCATTTTGCTGTTCTATGAGCCCTAATGCAAGCCTGGTTAAAAGGCCTAGAATAAAACGACAGGTTTCTTTCCTTTTATGGTATGGTCATAAATATTTAGATGAGCTGTGCGCTGATTGGTTGGTTTGCGACGAGCGAAGCTGCTGAGCAAAGACGCATCATAGCAACAGACTCTCATTCAATGAAAAATTGAAATAGTTGACATGGTAGGGTGACCAGATGTCCTTCTTTTGCCGGGCATGTCCTACTTTTCATACCTAAAAAAAAATTTCCGGCGGGAATTTCAAAATTGTCCAGGATTTTTGTTGATTACCCACCCCAAAACATGCCTGAGTTCCGGCCCAGTCAGCGGCCCAGCAGTCGACACTTCATTGGCCCCCACCACCCCGCCATCCTCACTTGAGCCAGTGAACCAGTGGGTTGGTCTGTATGTCAATTTCGGGTGCGTGACAAAACGACAGGCCGAACCAAATAAGTCAACATCCCAGAGTTTACTTCAATTCGGTGCTTCGTTTGGATTCGCCCATTTCATGGTGGAAGTTTAGAATTGTGAGATTTGCAGAGAAAGGAGGTGTCGATGGGATTTGAACTTCTCTGTACGTCCATTTCACCTACTGAATTATCGTTATTCATCGATGACAATGTCAGAATCAGAATTCAATATACTTTAATAATCCCAGAGGAAAATTACAGAATGTAAACATGTAAACTCCGTTTTGCATTCTATGACCCCTTTAATGATCCAGTGTACTTTGGACTAGCTGTTCTCTAGGGGTAGCTCTTCACTTGTCATTTATTGGGGAACTTTCAATCATTTAAACTAAGACTTAATTGAGTTTAAGTGATTAGCAGATAGACGGGACAGAAAATGAATGATGAGCTAAAGTCCAAGAAAGCCAGAACACTCTTCTATGGTCAATATAAAAGTGTATGTGAAAGGAAGCTAAGAAAAGGATAAAACTTTAACATTATCCTATAAACATTTTCTGATAAAAGAACTCAACATTAATAAATCAAACAAAAAAGAACAAGTAGTATTCACTGAATTATTGATTTAAAAATCTTTAAGTTGGTTAAAATCTGCTTTAAAGAATCCATTCTCAGCACAATCCCTCAGTAGAGTCATTGTTTTTTTTAATTACTTCAAGGGACTCTTTTGCATAATCTGCAACTCATTTGCATTTCCTCACAATTTTCTGCCTCACTTTTTATTACCTGAAACCTTTCTGGGCTTTGCCTAATTTTTTTTAAAACCCTTAAAGCAGTATCTTTCTTTCAGCAGAAAACACAGGCAGGTTTGGGGTAAAAAAAAAAGGTTACATTTGTGATTCTTAGAGATGATTTATGCATAACAGAGGATAGCTTACCTGCACTCCTAAAATCCCAAACACGATGAAAAATGCGCAGCAGATGAGAACAATATTTCCGATTGGTCTGAGAGATGTGATCAGGGTCTCTACAACCAGTTTTAGACCTGGAGCCCGACTTATCACCCTGAAAGAGAAAAAGATGTGTACAGTGCTATGGGTAAGTATTGACCTACAATAGATTTTTTTTCTGCTTTCTTTTTGTGCATCACCCTGCAATTTTTTTAGAAAATTAATAATGTCCAAATGAGTAACTGCAGCAGGCAAATTTGCCAATGATGTTTCAATTTAGTAGGGAAAAAACAAACAATGTATTGCAGTATATTGTATTGTGTGGCCCCCATTTGTTAAATCATGAGTTAAAGCAGTGTGATCAACCACATTTATTCAGTCTCAACTCAACTCAACTCAACTTTATTTATAAAGCGCTTTCAGTCAGCCAAAGCTAAAATCAAAGCGCTGTACAGGTCATTTGAGCAGATTATAAAACACAATTATCACCACAACACAGGACAAACTCAAAGATTAAAAAACCAGTAAGAGCAAAAAAAAGTCGAAGTCTCACTCAAAGGCCTGAGAGAAAAAGTGGGTCTTTAAAAGGGTTTTAAAAGAGCTGAGTGTAGGGGCCTGTCTGATAGAAAGGGGGAGGGCATTCTAGAAACACCCATACTGGCTGACTTGTCAAAATAAGGGATGACTTGCGTAAAAACCTATCAGACAACATGAAGTTTCAAAAAGCAACACACAACGCTACAGACCAAAAGAAGAAAAAAAAAAAATTTGATTTTGAGATCATTAGGAAGTAATATCATTAGGACACCAACAAAGCATAGTGAGTAACTATCCACAATAGAAAATAAATAGAAGAGCATTTTCAGTGAGTGGCTACCCTACCAAGGGACAACTTGGAAGGTCAGAAAAAATATCCATAACAATATTTAATGTTCTGTTGTCCTTACTGGCATTATTTAAGGCCTGTGGTCATAAATCAACAACCCAAAAACAAAAGACTGAGGAACTAAAGGCATCCTGCCATGATCTTTAGGTGTTCTGCTTTAATCCTCACTTCTTTAGCTGTATGGTCTTTCTGCCATCCTTTGTGTGTTTGTTCTTTCCTTTATCTATTTGGTTTGGATTCCTTTGTTGGAACTCTAAATCTTTTGTTTTTGGTTGCTAACATTGCTTTGTCACTGTCCAAGTCCCATTTGTGTTTTTATTCTATTTACCAATAGTCTTAGATGCTTAGATGTTCTCACAACTCAATGTTTTACTGCATTTCGTACCATATTTATTTGTTTTGCACTGCTCTGAACCTTTCCATACCAATGCCTTTTGCACCATTTGGAACAAACTGGTTTTCTTTTTCTCTTACACTGTTTATATTCTGCTGCACTTTATAATGGATTGATTTCACTGTTGTACGATGCTCATGTCACTGTTGTAAAGCTGTATGCATAGTTTTGATGATTTTGTTTTGTTTACAAGATGTGTAGGCAAGATGACAATAAAGTTTGTCTTAGTCTATTTTGATTATTGAACCATATAATTGACATGAATTTCCCACAGTCATCTTTGCACCGAGATAAGTACCAAGACTAAATCCAGCTGACGAAAAACAAAAACATCTGCAAAAGCAAGATCTTGATGATTCCCAACACTTTTGGAAAAACATGCCTCAGACTTACGTGACATCAGTAGAACTTTTTGGAAGGTGTGTCACATTAATTGCGGGTTAAAATTAACACAGTCTATCCTCATACTGACGGTTAAATACAGTGGTGGCCTTGTAATGGGGCCACTTTGATGCTTCAGAAAAACATGCTGTAAATGACAACACCATACACCCTTAAAAAGAATGCCAGGCCATCTGTTTTTCACCTTAGTGTTCAAATGTACTTGGGCTATAAAAACACAAAGAACCAGCTATCCCTGCACTTAATGGCTAAGAAAAAAACAGTGGCCTAGTCAAAGTAAGTAAATTGAATTGATATGCTTTGGTGCAATAAAAGACAATAATGGCCCCAAATTGGCATGTTTCTTTCTTAATATTTATTGAATCTTTAACAACTGTAAAATAATGCACACATTTGCAATTTTAGTAGGATTTGCTTCCATAACAGTCAGCACAGCATGGCTAATTCAAAACAAATCTGGCATGATGGTGTTGTTCAAAATTCCTCCTTACTCAGTTATCTCATGTTCCTGATGCCAATTTTTGCCGGAAGTCTGAGAGGCCAAAATAGATTTGTCACGAGTTAAAGAGAAGAAATCTTCAGCATATTGATACAATGGAAACATACAAAATAGGTGGAAAAGTCCCATTCTCCTACCTTAGTGGCCGCAGGGTGCGAAGAAGGCGAAGGACTCGCAGCATGCCCAGGATTCGATTACCACCCGCTGATGCGATGGAGACCAAGATGTCCACCATGGACACAAACACTAACACGCCATCCAATATGTTCCAGCTGCTCTGCAGGTACACACCTTCTCCAAAGTACAGGCCCATTGCTACAACCTTATGACAAACACAGATCCAATTGAATTGCTTAAATAATAAAGAAATATGAGTAGAAACTGAGACAGAAAAGCTCCTCTGGTCCCCACCCAGGGGGAAAATTGCTTCTTTTTATGAGCAAGATTAGATAAAGCAGTTTGAGTGAAATGCTTGTGCAGTAAAAGGGTTCTGTTATGGTTACCTTGATCATCATCTCGCCCACAAAGATGACGGTAAAGATGTAATTGGACACGCTGAGAAACACTCGCTCCTGTCACAAACACACACAAAGGCACATGTATGAGGGTGTTCACAAAGCAAGAAGCCCATTTGTTATTTCAAAGGTTATGTGTCCCAGTAGCTTTCGCTTTGATCCTGGACAGAAACGTGTTATATAATGAGCTGAAAAAAAGACCATAGCAGACGCATTGGAAACAAAAGCATACTAAAAAAAAATACACATACTTTGATGGTTGGTCTCAGACTAACCTTGCATCAGCTACAAACAAGGAACCTCCTGTCTGTGCAGATTGAAACTTTTTTTGTCTTTTCCCCCATTATCTTCAGCATGTGGTAAAGGTTTGTGTTTTTGAAAAACTGTGCAAATCTAAATTGTTCTCTTCAACAGCGAAAGTGGCTGCTTAAATTTCATTGTTGTTTCAAAAGCACAAGCTTGTTCCTGGTAGCAGTGTAATTCTGCGCCCTTTTGTTACTCAATGTGTGAAGGCTATACACAACTTCAAAAAAACAACTGTTTCATAAACCAACCAGTCTTATCTCTTTTTTTAAACCAAAAAATTTTCTTAGTTTATTGATAAAATGAATTTTATATAGAGGGATTATTGACCCTTTCTTTCATTTCAGCCTACTAAAAAAGAAGAAGAGATGTCTTTTGTATATATTCTAAATAATAATTTATAGAAAAAATGATAAAGAAGAAACATCACATTGAATATGAACACCTGACCTATCAATTATGAAGTAAGAAAAAAGCAAATAAAGTCTAATCATCTTAAAAGAAAAAGCAGATATAAAACAAGACAAACAAATTAAATAAACCCTGAGATAATTCAGGATTTAATAGTGCCCCACAGCCATGAGATAAATATATGAATAAGTGAGGATTCTGTACATGGACTGTACATGAATTTTGGATTAGTAAAACCCTGATGTTTTTTCGGGTTTTTTTTGTGTACAGCAATATCCCAGGACTTTGCCAAAGTAGGAGGATCCTAGGATCCACTGGGTTCCCTTTGCAATCCTCCAAAAGACAAACCCTCCTCATCCTGCGGCCTATACAGTCCATCATAGGGGAGGCAACAATGAATGTCCGACCTTCTGACAGCAGGAAAGACTTAAACCAGAGACCAAGCTGAGACTGTGGATTAGAGAGGTGATGATCAGCATAACTTGGATTATTTAAATTCCCTTGCCTTTATCAGAATGGTGAAAAACAAATGTGCCAAATCTGCCAGGAACATGAAAATTTGTTTTCAGCAAAGCAATCTAGCAATGTAAAAATTATGTCTTTTCATTATGTGTGATGTGTTTTTTTACTGTTTTAAAGCATAACTGAAAGCTTAGCAAGAATTCTACAGCTAGCAAGCCTCTTTGAACCAGGTGCTAATATGTTTTAAGCGTCTCTTATAAAGTGTTGAGACCAACTGCATTACAATAAAGTTTTGAACACTAATATGACGTTGATGTTTATCTGTTTTCTGATCCACTAATTACACTTATTTGCTAAAATATGACTGAATGGTCCATTAAAGTTCCTTCATTTAGCCATTAGCTGCTTTCTTTACATTTCATCTCATTTATTGACTCGTTCAGTTTGCTTCATATTCATTTGATAAAGTGTTGCTAGTCTTCTTATACGGATTAAAGGTACTATTAATGGTATTTTTTGTAAGATTTGAAGCTAATTAAGATGCCAGCTTGTTAGTTACTGTTTAACCTGAAACCCTCTCTGACATATCCACTCATCAAACAATTAAGTGTGTCCCCTGGCCTTATCAAAGTTCCCCTCCATAAATCCCTTAGAAATAACCACATAACATTAAGAATTAATTATCTAAATAGGTATTATTCTGTTAGGCAAATCATAGTTAGATAGATGCTTAAAACATCAGCAAAATAATGTTTTATCTACCACTTTGATTTACATTGGGAAATGGTTTGAACACATTCCAGTCGTTCATTACTAGTTTTAATAAAGCAATAAGCCCAGAGAAGCCGTTTGAGGGATTTACGATGGCAGGGCACGATATAAGCCCCGTGACCCACGGATTCAAGGGTCTTATTGCTTTTATAAAACGATTACCTGCATAGTGCCCATGAAATAAAGGAAAAATAAACATACCCACAAACAACCAAAAAAAAAGGACAATAATTTTGCTTTATTGAAGCAATACAGCCGAGAACTATTTTCCCCACCACTCAGTGAACAGCATTGCTACCAAGCAACCCAGGTTCTCTGTCATCAAAGCTAAATGGGCTTGTTAATATTTCAGACTTGCACTAGTCATTGTTCAATTTTCATGTGATCAGCCACAACCAACAACCAGCCGGTCATTATGAAGACTACCAGCAAAGCTGCTCATTTTCGGGGAATTTTCCCCTAAGTGGACATGGTAAATGAGGTAAATGGGGCGACAGTGGCGTTGGATGTAGGAGTTTGCCCTGAAATCGAAGGGTTGACGGTTCAAGCCCCGACTCCGACTTTCATTGTCGTTGTGTCCTTGGGCAAGACACTTCACCTGCATTGTCTACTGATGGTGGTCAGAGGGCCCGGTGGCGCCAGTGTACGGCAGCCTCGCTTCTGTCAGTGAGCCCCAGGGCAGCTGTGGCTACAATGTAGCTTGCCACTATCAGTGTGTGAGTGTGTGTGTGAATGGGTGAATGAATGTAGTGTAAAGAGCTTTGGTCGAGTCTCCTAAATTGAATAAAGGCGCTATATAAGTACATGCCATTTACCATTTAAGTGGACATGCACCTTCTCCTGCGCTTGGTCCAAGTTTGTAAGAGAGTACCAGAGTGGGGACAAACCGGGGCCCTGCAGATTGGAGAAGCCTAAAAAGAAAACCGAGCAATAAAGGCAGGGAGAGATCCTACACTGCCTGGTTAGCCTTAGCTAGAAAGAGGATCAAAACAGGAGACTAGCTGGCCACTGTAGATGTCATCAGCTTCCAAATGGACAACTGTTCGGTTTGTCTCTAGCCTGATTATAAACTGACCTTAGTCCAATCCAAGAACAGAAAACATACTGTAGCATCTCCTTGGAATTACCAAGCCACCTTTGTAATAAACGTAGTTTTAAAATGATACCTGATCTATCGTCTGTTGCTTGGCAACACTACTTCCAGCACGCTGTAGGTTCCCTTCAGCTTGTGGGACTCATTCTGCGATGCCATTCCAAAATTAGACATAGAGCATCTCAAAATCTGAACTGAATGAGCTGCTATTGACACTCACAATGGTTTTGCAGCTAATAACCACACAAATGCATAACAAATAGGCTGCATGAGGGAGAGCCATAGTATTTTCATTCATTTCTGGGTCCGTCCCTAATCCCGCCCTATTCATTTCTGTCCACTTCTGGCTTTGTTAGACACAGTTGACTTGCATGGAGTTCAAATTGAAAGGGAACCAAAATAACAAAAAATACGGTTTGCTTTTGGTTGAGCCCAAACAAGCAGACCACAGGAGTTTTTAGTGTGAATTATCCCTAAATGAGAGGTGTAAATAATGTCGTCCTATGTGATTTACCTAAGGTGTTATTTATGTTCCATATTAAAATATACACTAGCATCAATTTACTTAATTCTGGTAAGATTTCCTTTTAAAGTGTAACAATAGTAGTATCTTTGTAATTTTAACATTTTTGTTTGTGTGTCTTTATTTTGTTAAAAAGGCATTTAGGTTACTTTGCCTTTGTAAAGGTATTAAATCGTTTGGTTTTAGGATAAGTGATTTAAAAGTTTCATTTAAAAAAATATTGGAGCTAAATTTAGCCATATTATAATTTGCTAAAAAGTCATTTAAGGTTTAAGCATTTATAAAAAAAAAAAAAAAAAAAAACAGCTCTGTGAATAAGAGAAGCAGTTGAATATCTAGAAGATTCACCAACCATGTCTTTTCCTGATTTTTTTTTTTTTATCTCCATCATGCTCATCTGGCTATTAACTACAATCAAATTACAAAGTTTAAACTTCAGATGATTGTTGCATCTATAAAATAAT
Source organism: Cyprinodon variegatus (assembly GCF_000732505.1). NCBI lineage: Eukaryota > Metazoa > Chordata > Actinopteri > Cyprinodontiformes > Cyprinodontidae > Cyprinodon > Cyprinodon variegatus. The sequence goes on from NW_015150605.1 coordinate 319,814, forward strand.
TTTTTTCACTTTATAGTGTGGCTTAAATGAGTACTTTAATCTACTTACGTATGAATTCAAATGAAAATAAAAAAAACTCAACTTCCATTTGAAGGCCACTGACTTTCAAACTGTGAGGACATGATCTACTTTTCTTTTTGTAAGGGACAATGAAGTATGTCCTGCATTTGGAGGTACTGCAAATGAAGCCCTAAAGCTTTTTTCATTAGTTTTTTTTTTTTTAGAGGATTTAACCTGCTTTGTACCCCAAGGGCTCTCGTCTTATGTGTAGTGCAGCTGAAAGGAAAAGGAGCATTGATAAGCCTTTTTTCTTAACTTCAAATATCTACTCATCCATTCATTTTCTTTAGCCACCTAATGCTGGGTCACAGAAGGACAGTTAGTGTCTATTCTAAAGGTCAGAGTAAGATATTTTGGGGATTAACACGACTGGTCACCATTTCATAACAGAGGCAAGAAACAATGCCCTCAGTCACAGCTAAGGGCTTTTTTAGCATTTCTAACCTAATATGCATGTAGATATGCAAATATAAATCACAGAAGCAAAAAATCCTTACAAATTAGTTTATATTTCTGATAATAATTCTCCCTAAATCTGGCCAAAGACATAATTGATATAATGATAAAATGGTTTGAAGCCCAAATAATGAAGTCAATATATAGCTGGAAATATCACAAAATTCTTATTAGATTCAAAACAAAACCAGAAGTTTCAAAATAAAACATTGTTAAAGTAGTTCATGTACTTTTATGTCTAAGCATCCTTGACATTTTCAAAACCACCTAATGCAGAAGTTCCCAAGGGGGTGGAGGGGTAGGGGGCTCTGTGTAATCACAGGCGACATGGTGGGAATGAACTAAATAAATAACCAACTTTGAGAGGTAATTTAAAAATCAATTATTGATGGTAATATAAAATTCTGTTACAAACAAAATATTGATGATTGATGATTAAAAATAGCTTAAAAGGTTGTAAAACACATCCATATGCCCCACCAGTGCTGTCATATGCTAAAGCAAAAATGCATGTCTCCTTCCAGCTCGGCTGATTAACATGACAGCAGACAACTGTGCACAGCTGCATGGAGGAGGACGGGATGCAACGTGTGCAAAGATGTGAAACTGTTAATGCAGCATGTGAGACGTAGACGAGTACTACTGAAATTATATCAATACCATTACATTAGTATTGATCGATGCTTGTACCAATGCTGAAATTGGTACAATCAATGTTTGAATTGATCCACATATCCCTAGAGTGCAGACATTACGTCACAAACTGGTAAAGGGAAGTATGTACAAATAGTGTGCAAGTCTAATGGAACCCTGGAGGATTCTCACTTTGATGTGTGAAGCTTTGAAGAGTCATAATAATCCCAGGATAGTCCATAGTACATCATAGAACTGTGTGGGCAATGAGAGCTGATTAATATATCAAAAACCTGCCATCACACAGTCACTGCTTACGTAACTTAAAAAAGGAGCAGTGTAATTTGGGCCTATGTGTGAGGATGCATTTAACATTTGGCTTTGGTCCATAATACAAGTAGCCCTCAAAAGTCACCTGATCCTGGTATTTCCAGACATTTAAAGGTTTAACAAACAGTTTTGAGCAAGCATGCATAAAAATGCTACCACACACTCTGTCATATTCATACCATCACCACGTTGTTTGACCAAAATATCTGCGGTTTTACTCCAGACAAAGCAAAAATAAAAGATTTTTTTTTTAAATGAGTCTTGGATTGATAAATTTGAAGTCTGCACAGGAAGCAAATTATATATAGGCTGAAATACATGTATACACCTCATGTAACACTTAGTTAACTATCCCTTAAAAGGCTACACCACACATTTAATTAGCATGGAAAGAGTCTGGCATAATTCAGACTGGATATTAAACATAGTCCACACATTTTAGTAGTTGGTTTTGGAGCTATTCAAGAAGCAGTATTATGCTGCATTAAACTGGGCTTTTCCAACTTGTGTGTCCAAAATTTATCTGGATCATCCCCAGAAGTCTCAAAGTTGGAGCAAAATGACCATCCCTGGGTTTCAGGATTGCATACGGCTGTTAACATTTAGTCAGATATGCATATAGCGATGTTGTTAAGATAAAGATGGAGATAAAAATGTTAAAATAAATTCCTTGTTTCCTCTACAATCTGCAATGTGTCATTACCAAAGCCATTTACTGTGGACGGCTGCATAATGCCATAACAGTGTACTTAAAACTGGCTCAGTATTACTAAGTTTGAAGGTCTCTGCTTGAATTCTCCAAACAACATTCTTCCTAATTTGACTTAATATCTCACTGCTTTTCTTCTCTAACCTTTAAATAGTTTGTAAAAAGCTCTTTTGCTTTCTCGTGACGGCAACTATTTTGTTGAACTGTAAGCTGTTTGGAGTAGATATTCCCTCAGACAAAATTAATGTAGAGCTAAGATAAGTCAACAGTTATTGAAATAGTCATCAAATGAGAAATCAAGAGGGCTAAAGGGGATGCAGTTTGTAGCACTGTTGCCTTGCAGCAAGAAGGTTTCAGGTTTGATACCCTGCCTGGGGTCTTTCTGCATGGAGTTTGCATGTTCTCCTTGTGCATGCATGAGCTCTCTCTGGTTACTCTGGCTTTGTCCCAGGCTGAAAACATAAGCATTAGATGGATTGGCTTATCACAACATTGTCCTTAGTTGTGAATGTGTGTGCATGGATGTATGTCTCTGTGTTGCCCTGCGACAGACTAGCGACCTGTCCAGGGTCTGCCCGCCTCTCGCTCATAAACTGCCAGAGATAGCCATTCAGCCTCACCTCGACTGTGATGGAATAAGCGAGAAAAGAAGGATGGATGGAAAATCAAGGAGTTTCGAAAACAGGGCGTTTAAAGCGTGACCCTAAGGAGAAGTTCAGGATGCCCTTCATTAGAATTTAAGAATGGCATGAATATGGTTTTGTCAGCTTGTGCTGCTAATGCAGAAACATGTTTATGAAATGTTAGATTGATATATTCACAATTATTATTGATTTGTTATAGACGGACAAATGTCTGCAAAAAATATTTGTGTTTCCAATCTGCAATCATGTCCTACAGAAATCTGATGTTAAAGTTGCCTCACTGTCGACAGCAACAGAATTTTCCAGGTTATGATAAGCTTCATCTGGTTCTTGGGCTTATTCCCAAACAAGACAATGTTCCCAAAAACATCAACTCTGCTTTGCAATGTTTATATTAAGCGTGTTCTGAAAATTTTTTATAGACTATGCTTAAAAATATCTACTTGTTCTGATAAACACTACGGTAGATTCCACCATGAAAAGGGGAAAATTCGAATGCATCTTTAAAAGCCCAAAATCAAGACTAAAATAATCTCCATGAACTACTGGTTTGAACTACAGAACATTAGAAGTTAAGATCTATGAACAGTGTTGTTACTTTGAAATTAATCACATTTGTTTCTCTGCACATGTTTCCTACCATGCTCTTAGGATGAATATCAGGCCTTTCCAGTGCTATGGTGATGCAGTTCAGAAATATAAAAAGCAGGACGACGTGATCGAAAATCTTGTGACTGATGACCCTCTGACACCACATCCTGAACCTTAAGAGAGACACATTCAGAAAAAAAAAAACCTCATCAGTTACATGCTTTACATAAATCACAAGGATCACTCCTATCACAGCTTTGATCCAGACAAGGAGTATAGTCACACTTTCTTCACCTTTAATTGAAAAAATGTGAAAATTGCATTACTAATTGTTAGCTGCAAGATTCACATGCTCATTGTGAATTTTCACACATGCTGCAGCTTAACCACCACGACCACACAGTAGACTGTCAGGGGCATGTCTATTTTTGTGAGCATGGGGAGTATTTATTTTTTTATTTACTCATTATGTGGAGCAAACAGATACAGCGACCACTCTTCATGTTCTCGGCACCACTGAGGCTCATATGGCTCCAGCAACTTTTTCAGCCTCTGACATAAACTCTGCAAAAAGCACACACATAGAACAATCAAATTAAACACAGAACAGCTGCCTGCTTTGATGCACCATTACACTGAGAACCATTTATATGCTTTTTGCTATTTAATAGTTGACACGGAATAAATGTATTTTGTCGTGCAATGTTTATGCTCTAAATGAATGTTAATAACTAAAGTATGGTTGTAAACAATCCCAAGATACAACTTATACAACTTATTATTTCTGCTTGAACATAATTCTATATTATTCTTTCACCTCTTCAATCTCTTCCTCTTCCTGATCTCTGGGGTAATGTGACGTGGCTTCATCGTAGCCAAGATCCGGAAGGTGAAAGGTTGTGCCATTGCAGTCCGGAGAGAAAAGCATGGGCACCTGTAGGTGGTCCGACTGGTCCAAGGACTGCTCTCTGCTGCTGGGGATGGAGCATGCATGCATGTCGGACAGGAGGGACTCCATCTCCCCTGACTGGCTTCTCCGGTGCAGGCTGGGTGCACGGCTGATGCTCCAGCTGGAGCGACGGCTCTCTGGGCCACTGTCCCACAGAGGCTGCAGGGACAGAAAGAATGTCAGTATGTTTTTTGAATGATCAGCACACTCAAAAGTAAATCTCTTTCTTAGGTTTTTCATTCTACTGAGATTTCCTGATTCTAAAGCCAAACTAGAAGATATATTAATCCCTAATGAGACATATTGGGCCTCATGCAACAACATTTTTGTAATCTTGTCGTAAATTTCCCTTACTTATTCCCCTTCCACAGGCTCCTACAACTTCATCACACCAGATTCAACAAACATGCTTGACTTCGGTTAATGATCGTAAATAATCTTCGTAAACCTGATGCAGTCAACCTGTGCATGAGTTCATGAGAAACGTGAATCTGCATTATTGCCGATCCAATGATGGCATATAAGGGTTTGACTTCCCACCCTTGCCATTCATAAAAAGACATTGAGTAAAAGACAAGCAGTGGGGAATAAAAGCTTTAAATTATGTAGTAGTAGTATTACAGAAGAAAAAAAAAAAAAAAAATCAAGATGAGTTAGCCATCAACCAATAGGACACATCATTCTGCTAAATCTCTTTTTAATACACACGCACACCTGTACTGTAAATCTCTAGACCACGTCTCTCATCCCTTCTTCACACTCTCCATCTCTTTCATGCCCCGCATATACATAAAATTGCTATCGTCTAAACTCTAATTTGACAAATTTAGACAGACCAAACCCAAAACATTACACATTTTATGTAATAAAAAATTCAACAATGGAGTGAAATGAATGTAAGTCTTATCGTGTTGCTAAACATTCGGTCAATTTTCTGTTCCAGATGTTATTTTAATTGTAGCTTGATTTCACATTGAGCTGACTGACTTTTTTTTTTTCTTTTGACGATATGAACAAATCTGCAGGTGTAGTGACCAGTAGTTCTGTCATCAGCAAAGGAAAATGTAATCTATAACTGCAGAGTTGCATAATATATAATGATGCAGCCTGATAAAATTAACAATTGCTTGTCAGTAACAACAAATTTGGTAATTTAGTGAAAAACTAGGTTAGAATAACAGCTGACTGATTGTGCAATACTCCTGAGTCAAGTCTGGAGCACTTGTAAAATTGGTTCATAACAGAAAGAAGAATAGAAATAGGAGAAAAACGGTTAATGCAACAGTTTCTCCTAAATCTCTTGCAAAAATGATTTAGTAACAAATTTGTTTGTACAAACGCTTCTTGCATGAAGCCCATTTGCCCAAAATATCAGAACCATCTATAATTTTTTTTAAAAATCTTAACTTTTTGCAATAATTCAATTCTGCTTTCCTCTGTTGTTGTTTGGGTTTCCCAAAGGTTGTTTTTTTTCATCAACTACTATTCACCTAGAGTGAAAATTCAATGGGAAAACGCTTGATTTTTGACACCTTTATTCTCCTCCTTGTCTCTCTGGGTAGCCATCTAATATTTTGCCAAAAAGCACAGGACATCAGCAAAAAAACTCTGGCACAAAGTTATGCAGCATGGTACCTGAATGAAATGTTATGTCCTTAATCAAACTATATGAAAAATAACCAACAAGGCCTTGAATTAGAAGTACAGTTCCACACAAATGGATTATTGATGTTCTGAGGACGGATGAGCTACAAATGCCCAAGGACGTTAGTTAGAATAAATGCAAAGATAGATATAGAAAGTAATCAGAAAATGTAGTAGATAAGTTTTCTCTCATTAGCTGGGACGATTTGAAGATATGGTGTATGTTATGTATTTATATTATAAATCCCATGGACATGGTGTAGAATAGCTATGTGTTTTGTCATTTTGAAAGTCTTCTCCAAAAGCTACAAGCAGCTGCAGAGGGGAATAGATTCTCACCATAACTTATGTAGAAGCTTGTTTCCCACAGTTTTTCTGTAAATATTTTCATACCTCTCCTGTCCTCAGTCTAAGCGACTAATAACTGTGGAAGCTAGAACAACTCACCAAAGCCAAAACACTCTGGCCCTTATTTTGATAAATTAATTAATAAACCAAAGTTTAATAAAATTTATAAACCAAAGTTTTTTTTTCAACAGCACAATATTTACAGAATATATCCAAATCAGATGAGGACTGGAGTTTTTGCTATTAAATTATAACATAGTTAAACCATGATTGCCCCACATGAATATTCTAAGCCATTCCTTGCTAATAATGGCTTTACCTTCACATAAATCTCTAAAATAGCTAAATGTCTATGAAAAATATAGAAACGTGTATGTGTATCTAAACAGACAAAAAGTTAATTTGGGTATATGTCAAACATAGATATCAAACAGAGCTGTAAAGTACACAAATGAATGTGTGGCCTTTTTAAGCATGCACAGAGGCCCGTTTCACAAAGCAGGTTTAACAAACTAAGACTTAAATCCTCAACTCTGAATTGATCTAGCCTAAAGCTGGAAACTCTGGCTGTGCCTGAACGTCCGCCCTAACCCCTAAATCCCTCAATCACTATGTAAAGAAGCTATATAGTGGACTTTATAGTTAAAAGACAGACAGATGATCACTACTGTCACAATAAATCCCATGATGCTTTGTGCTCTCCCCACAAGGCATTCTGGGATATATCTGCTCATCTAGTGAACATGGATGATCACTACTTTTCAAGGTGCATCATGGGAAATTTTGAGTCCACTACTTTTTCATCCACTAGACTTTCAGACACAGAATTAAAATGGCGTAACCACTATATAGTGCCCTATATAGTGATTAAGAGGTGGATGTTCGGACACAGCCACTGATTAAACCAACTCACAGCTGCTGTGAATTGGTTTAATCAACTGAGTAAGTCCACTCAGAGTTGAGCACATGTGTTACAACTATGAAAAGACATTATCAGTGTAGCCCTTATTGATGAGTCACCATGACAGGCAGAAGGAAGTGCCCATTTCCAACCACTGGAAGAACTCTAAATACATTTTGTGCAGGACCTGTGCAGCATCTCATAGGTTTCCTCCTAAGTTTGACTCTGTCTTACATTACACAGTAAAAACTAAGTGGCTGTTTGTACCTGCTCCTTATGTTTCCATCCCATTAAACAGCCATTATTAGCGTTTATTAGTCCCATAAAATGGCTTTAGATTGTGCCTCCTACCTGCCAGTAGGCTCAGTAAGTTAAATGAATCCTATTTCTAACCCTAAAGTAATCATTTTTTTCCCCCACAGAAAATCTATTTATGTGCAATCTGAAAAAAATTTCAGTAGTTCTCCACGTATTGCATGAAAAACAAAATTAAATCAGCATGTTGCTTATATTAAACAAACCAAAAACAAAAAAGCTTGTATCCTGTAAACTTTTTTAATCCCCAAAATAAATCAGTGTGGCTGTAACATGTGGAATTAATTTGAAGTAATGTTTTAAAACGCAGTTAAAAAAAGATACATTGTAAATAAAGTAGATAAAAACTATCAAGTAGGTCAATATTAAATAAAACTTATGCTTTTAGAACCAGCTGAAGTTGCCATCGTCAAGGATAAACTGCATATTATCACCCATTAGAAACCTAGTAGAAGGTACAGCAGACACAGTCTGAAGCCATTCTGTGGGACTAATGTTTGACTGAGCATGTTTTCTATAATGCTTTTATCACACATATCTCATTGTCACAGATATCAAGTGTTGTTCAATACCTGGTAAAGACGTCTGTGTAATGCTGCATCTGTTAGGACGGATAAGATTATGGATGTATTTGATGGATTGTGAGGTGAAACAGTACCACTCATAAAGATAACTTTCTAAATATGAATAGTATGCAGTTAAGAACCTTCTACCACTAAATGTTTAATTCTCTGCGAATGAATGCCACTCATTCTTTAATCGGGTCCTTGTCTAAAGGATATGCTATGTCTGTTTTTTTAACACCTAAAGTGTCTAACGGACCTAGTAAATTCTTTTCTTTTTATTGCTTGCAAAGTACGAGAAAACTCTTCTGACTAAATCAGGAAATAAAATAATGGGATCAGCTTTAAGGAGGGCAGAGACAGAGAACATCGAGTTAACTGAGAAAAATCTGCTGACCAGGTTAGCTCTAGGGACAATGTTACGGTAACTAAAAAAAAGGGTTGAGTAAATTCTCTTTGTGAAATGGAAAACTGAGAGTTTTGCTGATTTCAGGTTTAGAAAACTTAGAGTTTCTGTTGAACCTGCTTTGTGAAACAGACCCCAGGTACCAAGCTATATGTTGTGCAAAAGTCCACGCCGCTAACGGTCAATTGTGCATCTTTAAAATATGGTATCAAATCAAATTCAGACTTTAAACAAACAGTGTATAATCCCAGCTATCACTAAAGACATCTATTTAAGAAAAGTTCCTTATTCAGCCACATTTCTATTAGAGAAAGGTGGAGGGACCAAAAAAAGAACTGTCAGCATTTTTGTACCCTTAACGCAATTATTTACCTCAAGCACCTTCAACAGGAAGGTCAAAAAGACTGTTGCTGGAGAAAACTTAGTTAAGGTCCAAATCATGCCTGTCTATAGTATGAAGCTAAATTAAAAAATGTATATTTTGTATGTCCATCCATTTTCTGACACGCTTAATCCCAAGTGGGGTCGCGAGGGGTGCTGGTGCCTATTTCCGAGACAATTCAGATTCAGAGATAAAACAGGACAAACAACCATTCTCACACACACACTCACAACTAAGGAGAATTTAGAGAAACCGTCACTTTTTTGGACTGTGGGAGGAAGCCAGAGTACCCGGAGAGAACCCACGCATCCTCAGGGACAACATGCAAACTCCATGCACCACTGAGCAGCCCCCCACATATTTTGTATGAAATTTGAAAAACACAATCGTCCATTCAAAATTAAAAATAAGTTTTCCACATTTTTTCCAGTTCAAATAAAATATGAATTTGATTCTGGAAGTATTTTTTAGAGAGTTCAGTGGCACAGTTGGTAGTACTGCCATTGCAGCAAAAAGGTTCCAGGTTCGATTCATGGAGCTTGCATGTTCTCCCTGCACATGTGAGAGTTCTCTCCGGGTACACCAGCTTCAACCCAGTCCACCAAAAACATGACTGTTTGGTTAATTGGCTTCTCTAAATTCTCCTTAGGTGTGAATGTGTGAGTGAATGGTTGTTTGTCTCTGTGTTGCCCTGCGATGGATTGGCAACCTGTCCAGGGGGTACACCGCCTCTCGCCCTTAGACAGCTGGAGATATGCACCAATTCCTTCCTGTGGCCCATTTTCTAATGTTAGATTTTGTTTAGAATCTAAAAATAAAATTTGGAAAAGCAACACATTTTTGTGAATTTTATTTAACTTTTGATTGTCAATTGAGATTGTTAATATGATATATGTCCAGTTTTATACATATCTGAACAGACACAATGTAGGTAAAAGTTTCAGTATTTTCTTTTATTTAGTTAATTAACACTCAGTTAGCAGACAGGAAAACATGACTCAAACCAACTAAACTCTTTGTCATTTACTGTCATTACACAATCTCAGCCTTAGTGTTTGCTTGTTTGTTTTGTTTAGTTTTTTTTACCAAAAAAGACAAAAAGTAGGAAAAAAAAAAAGGTCACAAAACTTTTCATTTAATAGGAAATTATTTGATTTAATATGAAGGCTATGCGTTGGCAGGCTCTGTTAATTAAAACTTGTACTGAAGCTGTACATCATGTTTTTGTCATCCTCTAAGGGTTTCATGGCTCAGTGAATCAACAGTTGGTGCTAGTTTAAGACCAACAGAAAAGCATTAGCTGTATTCAAAATATTTGCTGTGGCAAATGTTTTATGAGGGCAGATATTGCATCAAGCAGCTTCAGAACTCAATTAACAGCTGTTTTTGATAAGAAAAAGATTCGAATAATTTATTCAATTGAGTTCTTTTTTCCTGTTAGTGCTATCTGTTATCTATAAATGATAAAGACTTTCTGTTCTACAGCTTCAGTTAAACCTGAGTTTATCTGTAGAACGTGACACATGAGACATGTCCAGCCTCACCAGTCCTCTGTGCTCCAAACTGTTCACATCCATGGAAACGCCGCTTGGCCTGCGGGACTGGTTGGAGTTTATGATAGGTGTGGCTGCCGTATGTGTGATGACTGGCAGCAGGGGAGGAGCGGGGTGAGGCATAGAAGCTTTGGGGTTCAGGACACCATTGGGGGTCAGCATCATGGCCTGGATCTTTAGCTCTGCGTTGATATAGAGGAGAAACAGAGAAAAGGATTAAAATTGCACTCAAAAATCCACTGCATATGACAAGTCTTTAAATTAGTATTTGTTCACAGATCACACTTTCTTACTAAGAATTAAATGTATTTGCTGTGCTTATTCTAATTATGTCATCTTTTTTTTCCCAGCTTTACTTTTTTATTATCATTACACTGTCACAAGTACAGAGCAATGCAATTAGGGCTGTATGCCCTAACCACTAGACCACCACTCTCCTTTTCTGCAGACACATGCTTTGTACATGAGGCTCATGACATTAAATGGACATCATAATTTGGTGATTATATAAATAATCCTGAAAATGAAAAATAAAAAAAACATTATAGAATTTTGTTTTTTTGTCAGCTAACTTAAAGGGTGACGAATGCAGTCGCTTTAGATTACAGTAGAGATGCCTGAGTAAAGAATGTATCAAAGCATGTTGTAATAATCAAGGTTAAATCCATCCCTAAAAAATGATTTATTTAGTGCAAAATCATGTTATATAATCTAATTCTTAGTAATACCATTACCAGGAAAAAGATTGTCTACAATAAATGGTAGGTAATATAATAATGGTAAATTTAGGTTCTGCCAAACTTCAAAAGTGAATAGTAAAACCCATCTTTCACCTGCAGCGTACAGCTCTCTGAGCTTCTCCTCATCCTGACAGCTCAGTGACTGCCTCTCGTCATCAGCCTCAGATCTGTTGGCATCTCCCTGAAAAGCAGACGCACAGGGACACCCACCCTATCGTCACAATCTTAATCATCATCACCATCAATGTCATTTATTTGCACACACTGCTGAGTGTTTTAAGACATCAGAATGTTTGGAGGGAATGATTCAGAGACAAAAAGCCAGAGACAGACGGGGAGAAGAAGGGAATCTCCAGTGTTTGCTAGTTGAGTTATGTTCATTGCTCTGGCAGTGATCTCCTGTAGTCATGCCAATAAAGCTTTACTGAATTTAATTAAAATTCACGCCAGAAAGATTGAAGCAGACGGCTTTGGTAAAGGGTATCAATACGTGTGTGTGTGTGTGTGTGTGGGTCTGTGTGCATGATGGAGGGCAAGTGTTCTCTGATGGTAGAGATAAGAGATGGAAACTAAACAACAAAAGCTCACCAGCTGTGAACGACAAGAGATATCAAACAGTTTCCCACCCAGGAGACTATTGGGAGTGTGAGTGTGTGTCGGTGAGAAAGACGGATAGACATAGGGAGAGAGAGGAGAGAGAGATGAAAAAGCCAGAGGAGATTATTTTCCAGTAGGAAGCTTTGGTATCATCAACACAACAGAGTGCAATTAGGCTAATTTCCTCTAAGTAGCTCAAATAAAAGCTGCATGTTTGCCCTTACTTCAGCCTGAAAACCCTCAACTAAAATGGCAACAAGCAGGTTGAAGAGGACATAGTTTCCGAACGTCATGAGGGCCACGAAGTAGAGGGCAGCCAGCGGAGATGTGGAGGCCATCCCGTTGTAGAGCACAGCGTTCCAGTCCTCCTGGGTGAGGATCTGCAGATGAGAGCAGTCGTTTTAGAAGTCAAACCGTTAGGGTAATAAAAAAAAAACACACAACACTGAATTACCTCAAACGGAGATTAATCAACAGTCAGAGGTTTTAACCTTATGTATACCCAAATGGAAAAGCAAATAACTTAAGAACTGTAAGCCCAAATTACATGTGTGATACGTTATTTAAAAGCTAACACCTTCTATTTTCTGAATATATACATGAAAATTGAGTGAGTAAAACCCCAAGCTGCATCGGTTAAAGAAGACTCAACATTTTTTTTTTTTTTATTCTCGCAAATAGGTCTTTTTTGAACAGCAGTTATAAAGACATGCTTGCTTGCTGTGGATGCTTTGTCATGGTACATTTTGACATGCTGCTATATCTGTGTTAATTGTGCTTTGGTGCTCCTTATGTCCATAAAATGGACTAGTTGGTTGAATTGTGGAGAATCTAAGCTTTCCAATGATGTCTAACATGTATTGGTAAACATTTTACTAGTGTAATTTTCATGAATTCTGAGTTATTATTTATAAACGCTTTAAAACGGGTCCACGGCGAGCCGGTGGGTTTTGAAAGGTTAAGCACGAACATATTTCCTTTCTTTTTCTCATTTTAACAACAATGATTTCTCATAAGTGTTGGCATAATCTCCAGTGAAGAGCATCTTTTACTGCTGCTTCTCCCCTTTCTTATCGTTAAGTTTCTACCTGCCCACCGGGGGATTTTTTTATATTTTGCTAAGGTGAAAATGAGTGTGGCTGCTTCCCAGCTGTGACAGATGAAATTACAAAGAAGATAATTAGCAGATATAGCTTGAATATTCTTTCTGTTAACTTTACAATTACATCTACAGTACATGCAGCACTTTACAAAAGCATTTGCTAACTAACACGTTTCAAATTTGAGTTTTTTGTCGCATCCTTAATAATTCAGATGATCACAGAACATTTTAGTATCAGATAAACTAGAATAAACTAATTAGTAAAATATCTTTTCAAATTATGACTTACATTTTTAATATGAAAAATATTTTTGGCCATGACTTGTCTGTGACAAACAACATGTTTTAAATTTGACTTCTTTACTACATCTAGGCCTGATTAGTGCCCAACCTGTAGAAAAATGATCAAACTTTATGTCCGACAATAGGACATATACAAGAAGATCCCAAAAAGCTATATGCAATGAATTGATTAATAAATTTCAACACCTGATGGGAAACAAAGATACACACAGCCTTTCCAAAGCTTTAGGAATCCATAGACAATATTTCCTAATAAAGTTATATCAATGTACAGTTTTTAAATGTTAGTGAACTGCTTTACAGCACTTTAAGATCAATGCTTGAAAGATGTTATATATAAAATATTGTGGATGTCCACAAACAGGCTATATAAATCTTGCCTAACAAAAGATTGAAAAAAGGATTTCTAAAGAAGGTATAAAAAATAACACAGAACACCACCTAAAGCATTACAGGCTCATATTGCATAAATCACTATCTGATTCAATAAAAAGTAATTGACTCAGCAAAAAAAGGCATAATTGGAATATCTCAAAGTCAAAACCTCCAGCTGATTAAAAAACGAAAACAAAAACAGACCTGTCTGACTTCTCCCAATAAAAAGAGAATGAATCACAAGACTTTCTGACATTGTCCTGAGCGATAAAGGTATATTTTTAAATGTGTATATAAATATATAGTGTAAGGCTAATATATCCCCGGCAAGAACAGATAAGGCTGTTCGCTCTCAATCTGCAGGCTTACTGGTGGTTCCCAGAATTTCTAAGAGTAGAATGGGAGGCAGATCTTTTAGGCTCCTCTCCTGTGGAACTAGGATTTATTACCAGTTTTAGTCCATGAGGTAGACACCCTGTCTACTTTTAAAGGCTGGTTTATACTTAGAAACCAGGTCGTCTGCGTGTGAGTCGCAGTTAACACAGATATGCCCCCCGCCCCTCCCGCAGACACTCTGGTGACCTCTCCAAAATTGTAGGTGAATGAAGACAGTGCTGCAGACAGGAGGCCTCTGATTGGTCAAATCTACATCTGCTCTACACTATCTGTATTTCCTTTCCTTAACTTGCCCCTTGCGGTTTTCCACTTCCTCACCACCTCAGCCGCATCTAGACCAGCAGCTTGTTCGTGATTGTCCCTCTTGCGTTGTGACTTGGTATAACATAGGGCAGACCACGCTTCAAAATTGGGCATAAATCAAAAATATCTCCATCATACCTGTGACAAGCTCACTGTGACCTTCTGCTGTGGGATATTAACAAGCCCTTAAGGATAGGCTTACAGCTTTCCTTTTTGATAAAGCTTATAGTTTAAGTGTCTCAGGTTATCCTGAGCTATCTCTATAGAAATGCTGCTATAGGCTTAGACTATTGGAGGACATAGAGACCCCTTTTCATCACTGTACTTCACATCTCTATTCTTCCATTTGTTAGTTTAATCTCTAAAGTTATGCTCTCTCTGCTTTTTCCATAGTAGCTTCATCTGGTCTGTGCCTGTTTGGCTGTGACACCATCCTGGGGAGAAATATCAGCTGTGCTGCTGCCATCAACATTTTGTTTGTGGATGGCTTGGCCTGTTATTAAGTGTAGTCCTGTTTCTCTGACTGGCTGGATGTGCTCTCTTCATCATGTGACATAGGAGTTGGCTCCGAGCTTGTCTGCCTGGCTGTGTGTTTCCTGTATGCCTGTAGAGCTGGTTGTCGGTTGCCTTTTGTATCTCTGCTTCTATCTGTATGTCTGCCTCTGTCTCCTTGAATCCCAGTGGGCCTCGGCAGATGGCCGCTAACTAAGCCTTGTTCTGTTGAAGGTTTCTTTCAGTTAAAAGAGAGTTTTCCTCTCTGTTGTACAAGCATGATAGTGAGGGATTGCCTTCGAGTCAATGAAAATGGAATCAGCTGGTTTTCCTTACATAGAGAACGTTGAACCAATCTGACTGAATGAGCTGGTTGAATTGTCTCCGCAAAGTGCCTTCAGATGACATGTGTTGTGAATTGGCGCTATATAAATAAACTGAATTGAATTCTTCTACTTTAGATAGAAGGGACCAGTGGCAGATGGCTGATAGAGGGCGCTAGGGCGCTACCCTGCTCCACACGGAATGACCCTGATTAAGACACAAACAAAAAATTTATAATTTTTTTTTTTTTAGAATTACACTTTGAATTAAAACGTAAAATATTTCCAAATATATCTCTCTCTATATATATATTTAGATATGTAAGATAAATATTTAATCTTTAATGACTAGTAAAGCATCATTAAATTTTTTGTCGGATTGGTGACGTATTTCCGCCCTATGGCGCAGAAATCTTTGCCCATTGACTGTCGTTAAAAGTTGTACATGTTCGGTAGCTCCTCCCCAATACAAAGGTAGGGCTGCACCCCGTGGTGACAGGAAGTGTATTTGCTCACCACCTCCCACCAAAGCACAGATGTTTTGCGAGTGATTGACAGGTCGTGTCGCAGGAGTTGGAGACGTATTGGAGAGAGAGAGAAAAATGGTGCAAGT
The DNA here is from genome assembly GCF_000732505.1 of Cyprinodon variegatus. NCBI lineage: Eukaryota > Metazoa > Chordata > Actinopteri > Cyprinodontiformes > Cyprinodontidae > Cyprinodon > Cyprinodon variegatus. The sequence goes on from NW_015150605.1 coordinate 335,542, forward strand.
TGGTTTAGCAAGAAAGCTTGGCTAGCAGCATATAGCTTTATTCTGCTTTACCTGCCTCCTTTTTCAAATGTCAGGATCTCACCCAGCATGGGTAGAGACATGTAGGACTGATTTAAAGCACTTTTTAGAAAAGGCAAAGAAGAATGATTCACATGGAAAATAATATAATATAGTTTACTTTTTCTAGATGTTTGCTAATTTGCATAGTTGCTCATAAATAAAGACATTCTCAGAAAATAGATTTTATATGTTAAAAAAAGGACAAAGCTGACCAATAGCCTTTCCATTATTAAACTGGCACATTGTTTTGTAAAAAAACTAAACATGTACATTAAATTCTGTTTTTCTTTTATAAAGTGTTTCTTAATGTTTTTTGTTGTTGGCATTCATATAAATATACTAGTGTGATAACTTAGTATATATTTGGTTTTTGGTATACGTCTATTTTGAATTTATAGCTCCCCCCTGGAGAAAACTCCACCAGCCGCCACTGGAAGATACAACAACCAAGGTGTCTCCGCCCAGGATATCTCACAAGAATTAAATAGTGAACTCCTACAAAGCTCTCATTTATCAGCATGTGTANTTTACTCTTAAAATAAGATAATTAGATAAAATGCACTTGAAATAAGACAATGCAATTGTGTTTTCTTATTTTAAGTATAAATTGTCTTGTTCCATTGGCAAAATGTCTTTTTTTACCTCCTAAATTCAAGAACAAATGCACTTATTTTAAGAAAAAAATGACTTATCAAGATTTAGATTTTTTGCAGTGCTGTGACAAGCTCACTGTGACTTTGTGCTGTGGGATATTAACAAGCCCTTAAGGATAGGCTTACAGCTTTCCTTTTTGATAAAGCTTATAGTTAGAGTGTCTCAGGTTATCCTGAGCTATCTCTATAGAAATGCTGCTATAGGCTTAGACTATTGGAGGACATAGGGACCCCTTTTCATCATTCTACTTCAAATCTCTATTCTTCCATTAGGCAGAATTTGTTAGTTCAATCTCTAAAGTTATGCTCTCTCTTCTTTTTCCCATAGTAGCTTCATCTGGTCTGTGTCCCTATTTGGCTGTGACACCATCCTGGGGAGAAATATCAGCTGTGCTGCTGCCATCTACCCTTTGTTTGTGGATGGCTTGGCCTGTTATTAAGTGTAGTGCTGTTTCTCTGACTGGCTGGATGTGCTCTCTTCATCATCTGACATAGGAGTTGGCTCGGAGCTTGTCTGCCTGGGTGTGTGTTTCCTGTATGCTTGTGGAGCTGGTTGTCGGTTGCCTTTTGTATCTCTGCTTCTTTCTGTATGTCTGCTTCAGTCTCCTTGAATCCCAGTGGGCCTCGGCAGATGGCCGCTCACTAAGCCTTGTTCTGTTGAAGGTTTCTTTCTGTTAAAAGAGAGTTTTCCTCTCTGTTGTACAAGCATGCTAGTGAGGGATTGCCTTCGAGTCAATGAAAATGCAATCAGCTGGTTTTCCTTACATAGAAAACTTTGAACCAATCTGACTGAATGAGCTGGTTGAATTGTCTCTGCAAAGTGCCTTGAGATGACATGTGTTGTGAATTGGTGCTATATAAATAAACTGAATTGAATTCTTCTACTTTAGATAGAAGGGACCAGTGGCAGATGGCTGATAGAGGGCGCTAGGGCGCTGCCCTGCTCCACACGGAATGACCCTGATTAAGACATAAACAAAAAATTTATAATTTTTTTTTTTTTTTTTAGAATTAAAAATTTAAATTAAAATGTAAGATATTTCCAAATATATCTATATATATATGTAGATATGTAAGATAAATATTTAATCTTTAATGACTAGTAAAGCATCATTCCATTTTTTGTCGGATTGGTGATGTATTTCCGCCCTAGCGCGCAGAAATCTTTGCCCATGACTCTCGTTAAAAGTTGTACATGCGCAGTAGCTCCTCCCCAATACAAAGGTATAGGAGAGCTCGGGGCGCCGGAGAGCTGCACCCCGTGGTGACAGGAAGTATTTGCTCACCACCTCCCACCAAAGCACAGATGTTTTGCGGGTGATTGACAGGTCGAGTCGCGGGAGTTGGAGACGTATTGGAGAGAGAGAGAGAGAAAATTGGTGCAAGAAATGTCCTTTTTCAGGACCTGGTTTAGCAAGAAAGCTTGGCTAGCAGCATATAGCTTTATTCGGCTTTACCTGCCTCCTTTTTCAAATGTCAGGATCTCACCCAGCATGGATAGAGACATGTAGGACTGATTTAAAGCACTTTTTAGAAAAGGCAAAGAAGAATGATTCACATGGAAAATAATATAATATAGTTTACTTTTTCTAG
>NW_015150605.1:338397-349073 GCF_000732505.1 Cyprinodon variegatus
GCCACATAAGAAAATAATTGTGCCCATAAAATTTTGTTCTTGCAGCCATGCGAGACAGAACATTTCTTGTGTAGTGTGTATTGCCCTTTCTTTTAGTTCTTCTCCAAAACTACCAGTAGCACGCACAATGTGCTTGTTTAAATATGGTGGAACAGCCACAACATGCCCATTTACTACACACACAATTAATTTTTACCAACACAAATCAACATTCCAATTTGGAATCTTTAAAGATCGGCCCTATATCACTTTGTGCCTTGAGAAAGATCCAGAAACCAGAATCCCCTTAAGGAGCTGGGGAGAGTCATCTGTCAGAGTGAGGTTGCACTTATTATCCAGAATCTGCACTCCAATTTTTTTCTTTTTTTTTTTTTTTTTTTTATGTCCTATGACCTTTGCCAAAGGTTTGACTGTTACTACCATGGCAGAAGTCAAAGCATCAACTCCATCTTGATGCTCTTCAAAAGGCTGGTCAGATGACAGGCATCAAATAACCCACCAAACCATTTGATTGTACCTTAAATCTCATTGTCAGTCGTTGCTCCTGTCCAGCTAAATGCCCAAAAGTCAGCTTAAGCCAACCACTACTGCCACTATGTTGCTGGGTAGTTCAAATGTGTCATAAAGTTACTTCCACTCCTCTTGCTGCTTCTCCTTTCAGAAAGCATACAGAAGCAACCAATATATATATTTTATTTAAGAGACTAGATATAAGTATGAGTAAGAAAACTCCTTTAGATTTCCAACTCTTCTCTCCGACTGATATCGACTGAAAAATTGTACTTTATCTTTAAAGATTATATAAAAAGATATTTAGAACCAAAATTAACAGAAGTCCTGGGTATATTCTGCTTAGAAAGTGAATGCTATAAAACAGTTGCAAAGATTATGAGTTATAGTCGTAACTTTTCATGTTTTTTCAAGAACGAGCAGAAAAATATATCCATCAGAGCGGCTTTAATGGGAATCTTTTACCATACAGTACAGTTTATGTTATTCTAGAGAAATGGACACATTGATATCAGAAGCGTGAATATAGATTTTAAAATGTAATATAGGTTAATCCAGCTCTAATCTTCCTTTTTTTAATTTTCTTTTATGTCATTTTTTATTGGCAAACTTTTTTGCTTAGTTTTCAAAGAAATTAGGAGAATAAATGCTTAAACAGGCTTTCTGGAAAAGAGATTTTCTTTTTTTCAATTTTACAAACATAAAATAAAGATTTGTAACAGGTGCAGAAGCTCAGTTATAAATGTTGCAACAATTGATGTTTTTACTTATGTGACTGAAAAACAAGTAAAAAACTTGAAAGGGGTCTGAACGCTCTCTGTAGCCAATGTGGTGGAGTTCCTTGAAATAGCATACAGTCAATGTGTTTGTTCTTTCTGGCTGCATGCAACAGATAGTGTTTGTCTTACCTGAAACACTGTAACAGTCGCCCAAAGCAGGGAATCAAAGTTTTTCCTGTCTGCCAAAGTTTCTCCACTTTCTTGACGCAGACCAAACTTGCAGCCAAACAGATGCATCCCCAAAATGCTGCAAAACACAGACAAGGATAAGTTAATGTGTAAAGGTATGTTTTTGTTTTTTTAGAACATAGTCCTGATATAGGGCTACAGTTTACGTATGTTTATTTCTCAAAAGGAAAGCAGTGACAAAGCTATTGCTGTCCTTAATTCTCTGTACTCCATACATCTATTTTCCACCTAAAGCATCCTTTGCTTCTATGTGTAGCTTTCTTTCTTTCCTGTTTGATGAAACTGAGAAAGCTATTGTCTCCAATAACTTTTTGCACTTTTTTATAAAAACAAATTGTTTACCAGAAGATATGCATCTTACTGCAAACACTAAATTACCTAAGATTCCCTTAGAAGTACAATCTGTTCTGTATGTTTTTGTAGGTGGCTTTACTATTGCGTCTCCAATCGAGTTTGTTGTCTAGCTGAACATTGAGGTATTGATTCTGCTCCACCACCTCCTCTTCTTCTCCCATGGTGTTAATACAGTTCAACTTTTCCATTTTTTTCTCAAATCTACAATCATCTTCCTTATTTTGTTGGACTCAACCTTTTGTCCATCTCTGATACACCCAACAAATGGAGAGACATCTGACCATTTTCTGCAGGGGATATGACTCTGTCTTGTACTGGATGTTAGAGGTGTAAAAGGAATGATGAGAGTACTGTCCCCTGTGGAGTACCTGCTTATGATTTCCTGGTTAGACATTTGACCGTTCAGTCTCACAAACAGTGGTCTGTTTGTCAGCTGGTCTTTTTATCCAGATGATTGTTAATGCCTTCCAATGAGTATTCTGGAGTTTCTGAGAGCACACCAGGCTGAATTGTGTTAAATGCATCGCAGAATTCAGAGAACATGATCCTCACAGTGATGTCTGCCTGGTTTAAATAAAGGGGGTTTGTTGAAATTGGAGTATGATGGAATATTCAACTCCAACTTCACAGCAAAAAGCAAACAGCAGTGTGTCCTGCTTGCTGTTTGTTCTGGTAGACCATAAGAGCTTCTGCAGCTTCCTATGACCATCTTCTTACCGTTCAACTACATGGAGGCTGCCTCGTAGAATGGGACTTTTACTCTGAGCAGAGAAAAACAAGATTGGGATACGATTTCGCAAGAGTAGATCTTACCTTAGAGAGCTTTGAGTCCCTCACATTTGAATAAAACAGGTCAATTTGTCTCCTCCCTTGTACAGCATTTGACAGATTGGAAGCATAGCAGATATAGACGCATAATTGAAGTCACCAGTTATTGCCTCAAATGCTTTAGGCTCTTATGTCTGTAGATTAGCAGCACTGAAGCTGATGAAATAACATGTAGAGTCAGCAACAGTAAGACTCTCAGTGTAAATAATAGTACCAACTTACTACCAACAGTGAATAGCTACGCTGCAAGGAGGAAATTTCACAGTAGCAAGTTCTGGATCCAACCCTATGTTGTTCACAAGCAGTGCAAACCCACCTTCCTTGAGTTTTTCCAGCCTTTTTTTAAACCCCTGTCTCCTTGTATGACCAGGAAGCCAAGCAGGGAGACTTTGGAGTCTGGGATATGATGCATAATATTGCATTCCTGGTATGCTTGGCCCTTAATATGGCTTGGGGTTCTTCTAACTTGCTGCTTAAAATTTCACATTGCCCATAATGATTGATGGAACAGATGGCTTGTAATTTGCTCCTCCTCTCTCTTCTCGTTGGTACTGCTCTCCTTTTCCAGTGCCTCCTTTTTAACTAAGCTGGGATTTAAGGAAGTAGTTTAAGTGTTTTAGGCTTTAGAGATCTTAATGATTAGCTCCCTGGAGTAAAAAACAACTTGCTATGGTTGCAATGTTTATGCATCGTAGCAAATGTCCAAAAATCAAACAACATTGGCAACAATTCTTTAAGCTGTACAGCATCTATCACCATGGAGGAAAAATCATCAGAGAAAAAAGATACTTTGATCCACAAAGAGAAGAATCTCACTGGAAAAAATCGTATTTTTTTCTTAAAATAAGTGCATTTGTTCTTGAATTGAGAAGGTAAGTGGTGGTGGGAGTGGCCGCCTAGTGGTTAGCGCATAGAGCTTGGAATCCTGAAGTTCTGAGTTGGAGCCCCACTTCCACGGACTGGGTCCCTGACCAGGCCCTGCATAATGGCAGCCCACTGATCCCCAATGGGATAGGTTAAATGCATAGAGTTAATTTCATTGCCTTGTACTTGTGACAGTATAATGACAATAAAATATGGGGGGGACACTTTGCCAATGGAACAAGATAATTTACATTTGAAATGAGAAAAAACAACTGCATCGCTTATTTCAAGTGCATATTATCTAATGATCTCATTTTAAGAGTAATAATAATCATTCCATAGGGAAACTCATCTTATTTACCTACTGAAATAAGGGTTAATACACATATGTTATCATCACATATGTTAAAATAAATTGAACAGAATTGTAACTGTGAGTAAAATTTTGCATAGTTAAAACCAAGTGAGCTTTTCAATACCTGAATATGAAAATGAAGAGCATTAACAGCATGCAGAATGTGGCCACATTGTCCATGGTCTTCATGAGCACCACTAGCTGTCTTCTCAGAGCAGGTAGGAAGCGCACCAGCTTCAAAACTCTCAGCAAGCGAAACGTACGGAGCACTGACAGGCCTCCCTCAGCCTCACCCACAATCTCCCACACACTGCAATACATAATTTACACAGAGATTAATATCTACCAGTGGCAAATTCACATTCAAAACGTCTCCTAATATGGAGGATAGAAGTTAATTATTTTCTATGCCACATATGGTGACTGAAAAACTGAATTTATGGTCCACCAGTTACTAAAAGAAGTGAGAGAAGTGTGAAAGTAAACATGGGAAGGCTTCAAACACATATTCATAATTCAGCTTCTAGTGCTACATAACAGAGTGAACACAGGCCCTCTGGACATCATATGCAGCCATTTGGCTGAGGCACCCAAGTCAGCATCACTGTTAAAGCATCTGAGAAGCTGTGCAGTAACGATCAAAGGGATTTCCCAGTAAAAAAGGAGAGGAATAAATAACAGGAATTTTTATTTAACTGAAAACATACGCACCTGATAATGACAATGATGCTGTCAAAGCCGTTGTAAGGGTTCTTGATATAGCCAAAGAGCCCAAGAGCCAGCATCTTCAGCAGCATCTCTAAACTGAAGAGGCTGGTGAACACCATGTTACTTATCTCCAAAACATCTGTAAGCTCCTGGGGCTAAAGGGAGGGAAATAAAGAGAGAGAAAGAAATAACAAAAGAAGAGAAACAGGCCATTATTTCACAGCAAAGGTGTTCTTAAGGTTGCCATTGTTAGTTTGTATGGCTCAGTGTGTGCCAGTATTTAACAAATGTTTTCAGAAAAGTGCAGATATTTTATGCATTTCTATCACTTTGACTTAGAAATTAGACAGACTTTTCAGAAGTGGGTGCTGTACAAAAAAGAACAAACAAGGGAAGTGAAGTTTAATCCTTTTATCAAGTGAAGATAATTTTGTTTGGTGAGGTTTATTCTGACTGCACACAAAGTTCTTAGCATGGTACATTTAGACCATATTGTATGACTTGAACAGTGAGGCTTTCTGGGAAAATAAGTGACATAAAATAGAAGGAAACCATTAGGAATTGCTTTTTTTCTTATTTATTCGTCAATAGAGGTAAATGTGTCATAACAAATCAACATAGCTTTTTAAAATAAGTGATTCCTCCTGAACTTTGTTATATATAAACCACAACCTTCCCTTCATTTTAAATATATTCCATGTGCTAAGACCACACAAAGAACGGGAATGAAAAATGTTTTTATTTTATTCTTTCTAAAATATTTTTTTTTAAAAAGGTTACTTATTTTCTACTTTGGCTATTTGCCAAAGTTGATAAAAACTAATCTGAACAACATGACTGAACTGTTTCTTAAATTTAAGATTGGATTCAAATTTTACCCCCAGATTTGTGACACAGTCCCTGAGAAAAACTGACAGTTAACTAAGAGCTATGTTTGGCAAAGGACAGCAATTCAGTCCAAATAACAGAACTTTTGAGTTGCTCTTGCATAGACTAAGGAAGTTAAGTGACAGCCATGCTTTAATGTCATTGAAGCAATGCTGAAGTTACTGGATTGTGTTACTTTTTGCAAACGGGGAATATATCTGTTAGTCATATTCATAACAGTGAAATTAAATTCCATGATTCCCGAAAAAAAGAGCCAAAGGGTGCAAAAAACATATTTTGCAAAGCACAATATAATTGAAAGATCCAACAAATACATTTTAGGATGAGATTTGTGACTCTAAAGTGAATTTCATTCCAGAAAAAACATGTAAATAGAAAATGTTGTTACCAGTTTAAGAAATACAAGAAACCCAACCGTTTGATAAACTGGTACCCAAAGGAGTATCAAGAGTAAAGGTTGAGCACACCTCAATGTCTGCTAGAAAAATCTAAGGAAAGGACTTCCATCCTATGCAAATTCAATCCGTTAGAAGTGCAAATGATGCAAGAGAAGATTGGAGAGCAATTTTACTCTTTTAACTTTCAGTACCAGACAAAAAATGTCAAACAAGTTTTACACCCAAAGGTTTGTTAAAAGAAAACTAAAGGATACTTATTGTTTTATTTTTATTTTATATACTCTAATAATCACAGAGTGAAATTACTTCTCTGCATTTAACCCATCCCCTTGGGGCGCAGTGGGCTGCCATTGTGCAGCGCCCGGGGAGCAATGTGGGGTTAAGGGTCTTGCTCAGGGACCCAGAGTGGCAGTCTGTGGGAGTGGGGGATAGAACTCACAACCTCAGAATTTAAAGCCCTATGCCCTAACCACCGCCACTCCCCTGGTAACAATTAAATCATTATGCTTTAGTAGTCCCTCTTGCAATTTAATCATCAACAACCCCTCTCAACTCTACCATGGATTGTAACTTACTTGTTTAGCATGCATTAAAATAAAAATAGCTTTTACTGAAGTAAAACAATTTCAAACTTGTTAAAATAACCTTTTAGTAATCCATTTTTAATTTAATTTAAATTACACATTGTGTGTCACATCTATTGGCACCACAATTTATTTTTTTTTTTTTACCTTCACTGTAGTTTGCTTTATTCGTAACCCATTGGTCATCATTTATCTATGGCATTAATTTTACAAAACAAAATGAAAAAATCCCTAAAAAATGAATCCAAGAAATAACACTAAACGTGGGTTAAAAGATAACATTTTCAGTAAGGATTTGGCAGGTTTTTGGATGGTTACAACCCACAAACTTCTGCTGTTCAACTTAAGAAAGCTTTGTCCATACAAACGTGGCACCATTTAGGTGGAAATACTACTAGGTCATAATAGCAACAACTGTCTCCAGTGTGAATGTGGTTACTCGCACACATTTGATGTGACTGGAGTTCTAATATAGATAAAAACATTTTTTATGTAAATATTTTCCTGTATCAATGTTCTGAAAGATAAATCAGGACAAACTAATTAATGCAAGGGGAGGAAAATCTTTATAAAAACATACACTTTTTTGTTGATCTTTTTGTCCATTTATAAAATAATCCCCTTGGTTTATGAGGCCCTAAACAAAGAAGAAGAAAACATTTCCAATCACACAGAACAGGCATCTGTGTTTTTGGATATTTTATAAACAGGACCTGCTGCTGCTCTGACAGTAAAAATACATGAATAGAATGTATCACAGGCAAGGGTGTAGTGAACACAGCCTTTATGAATTATTTCTCACAGTTTATGCAAACCAACAATGCAGTGTTAACATGCAGCTGGGTTTCTGAGCATGCTCAGTTACATCCGATACACTGGCACTTGCATGATCATATAAAAATTTAGATGGGAGGCTTTGAAATGATCATTTAAAAGTTTTTTTTAGTAATTCTGTGCATTGAGTTGTGTACACACATAGCTTTGATGGTCTGGACTTTAAGTAGCCTGTAATCATAGGAATGAGATATAACAAGCCAGTTCTTATCCGTAAATATTCGTCATGCAGGAAGTTATGGCCGTCAAGGTGTGTCATTTTACTTATGAAGCAGGTCAAATTAAATCTTTCCTCGTTTCCAAAACCTGCTGCTGTCATTCAGCCAATCATGTCTGCCCCCCTCCACCTGATTACTTCTTTCACCCCCACCCGCTCCAGCGACTTGCCTCTATTACCGCACAGCTTAGTGTCTCTTTCCTTTCCCAGGGTCACGCTTTAATTAACACTTGAGGTCTTATAAGTATCCCCATTTTCTCATATGTGCCAACACACACTCACAAACAGCCATGCCCGCACACTACTGTTGTGATCCCATATGCTGGGTGCTGTAAGTGTTGATTGGAGGGTGAGTTTGTTGATTCTCTCATACACGACAATTAGCACGTCAATCACACCGGAGTCACATTCGGTCTGAAGGACATGTGCACCAAGCAGTGCTTGTCAACACAAACATGCTAGCAATCTAAACAGCTCACCTGCTCGTGGTACTCTATACCCATCGACAGAGTGTTAATGAGGATGGCAATCATGATTCCTCTGCTGAAGTATCTGCTGCCGACGATAAGTTCCAGCTTGTTTTTGAGTCTGAGCCAACAGCAGTGCCAGAGTCTTTTTTTTGGCTCAGATTGCTGTGGATCACCATGACAGACGCTGTCGCTGTGACACGGGCTGTCGCTGTTGCATGGGATTCCATGGTGCTGGTCCTCTAGCTGCTCATTTGGATGTTCGCTGAGTTGGTTGTAGTAGACACAGTATGGACATACCAATGAATCTCCAGGGGCTTCACCTGGCAGAGGTAAAGAGGGACGCCCAGCAGACCCACCTGTGAACATATTAGGATGAAAGGGATACATGCGTTAAAAAATACAGGAAAGTGTACAAGTCATTCCCTCCTAAGATGGGGGAAACCACAGTCCCAGTATGTCACGGTACTTTAATTTAGATGCAAAAAATATGGAATTTTAAAAAAAGGTCAGAATTTGGTTATAAGAGGATATATGAGACATTGAAAACCTCAAGAAGGATTGATAAATTCGAATGAACAACCGATAAGCCAAGCAAAGAGAGCATCTTCAACTTATTATGGCAGAAATAAATATACAAATATTATATAAGTATAATACAAATAGCATATAGATCATAATAGAATATTATATATATATATATATATATCAATGATTTGGCTGGTTGGTTGGCAACAGCCATTATGTTTGTTTGTATCTGGAAGTCCGACAGGACTTCTCTTAGCTCCATCATTCTCCACCACCTTGGGAGGTGGTTCCCATTTTGACCACGGGGTCTGCAGTTTCTATACTGTACAGATGTTTCTGTACACTATACCAGCCACTTGGTTATGGTTCCGAGTATTCCTTTCCTGACAGTATCTTACACCCTGCTGTGAGATGCTGGATTGTTTCTGGGGCCTCTTTGCATTGCCTCCACCTGGCATCTTGCCAGGTATGGTAGATGTGGACCTCTATTACTCTGGCGCTCAAGGTCTGCTCATGTGCTGCCATGATCAGAACCTCTATGCTCTCCTTTAACCCCTCAACCTGTGTAGCCATTGGTAGGATTTGGTCATATCAATCATCCTGTCGATGCAAGCACAAAATATCCACACACACAAAGGACAAGATCCACATACGCACAGAACGATTCACGCTAGCACACCAGATCCACACATGCACAGAATGAGATCACAAAAAGTATTTCTGGTCCATAAACAATTATAATTATAAGAGTAGTCTTCAAAATTCATTGCATTTGTGTGTGGATTTTTGAGACTCCCCTGACATGCCGTGATACACAAATGCATTTTTTTAAACAGGGAATGGTCCATACTTTTGTAACCATGTCCAGATTAGTACCTTGCCACAATTCTGTCTCTGAGCTCCTTGGGCAGTTCCTTTGACCTCATGATTCTCATTTGTTCTGACATGCACTGGAGCTGTAAGGTCTATAGACAGGTGTGTGTCTTTCCTGATCAAGTCCAATCAGTTTAATTACCGGTAAACACAGCTGGGCCCCTGCAAAGTAAAGCCATCCCAAAGAGGGTCAGAATAAATGGGCGGGAATAATTAAATATAAGGGTCACAGCAAAGGGTCTAAATACTCAGGTATTTGAGTAAAGAATTACATTTTTTGTTTTGAATAAATTTTCAGTATATTCAAGATGTTTTGTTTTATCAGTCAGAAGAGGGTGCTGAGTGTATAATAACAAGAAATATAAACTTTTTTTTCTTGTATATGGCTACAATAAAACCAATAGTATTAAATCTAAAGGCATGGCAGTATCAGTATATAGAATATAACATTGCATTTTTTTTAAGTTGCTTTTGCTCACATAAACTTGTCTTTATAATGACTGAACTTCTGAAATAGCTGCTCTCCTGGTATGTTTCTATTCAAGGTTAGTTTATCAATACACCTAGATAGATAATTTTCACAGTGATTCAAAACATCCAAACATTCATAAAAACAGCTCATCACAAGCAGAACCTATTTAAATTAAGGTAATAGTACTCAAACTGCTTCAGTACATTTAAATCAAATCAAAGCAGGATAGAGAAGAGGAGAAAAAGAAATAACATTTTTAAAAAGTCGATGGGCAAAAACCATAAAACTAAAATTAACTAGATATAATCATATTAATTAAAATTAACGAAATGCATTAAGTGTACTAGTATGATTTCACCTGTACCTGTAAAAGATTGTTGGGGCACACCAGCTTACAACTTCTTTCATAAAGCCAGATAGTATGGAACATTTTGACTGGGGTGTTAATTTAGGCTAAGTCTTGCAAAAACACACTAATTTCCATATTATATTTCAGATTTCACAACATATCTCTGTTTTCATGCTGTTAAAGCACATAGAAATAAAAAACTTTGTTAACTACAAAATAGACAGAAATAGAAATTTAAAGCTGCAGCTTTCCTCTGCTTTTTGCTTCTTCTTCCATCCATAAACAAAGACAAATTTAGTAGCCGAAAATAAGATACTTCAGTGTAGCTTTAAGCCTTTTTGGCTTTTGGCAATATATTTACATAGAAAGCAGGGGCGTCTCTAGGTTTAAGAGACAAGGGTGGCTCAGCCCCTAGAAGATATTTTTTCAGTGCAGCTGCTTAGGCGTTGTCTTAGACAACGGTGCGACTTTGTGTTGAA